>NC_073692.1:92065604-92243656 GCF_029784155.1 Uranotaenia lowii
AAGTTGGATGGTGCAGTTCTTCCACCGAGTGAGGTTTTTTTTTGCTGGTTCGGTCGTCAATAGCCGAAAAGAAAAAACGATTGGTGCAAATTGATTTTATCATCATAGCCAGCACCAAGGTCACCTCAATCTGCAGAAACGTGCTCTTCGTTCGCTCTACATTCGGGTTTGAGGACCGTCGGGGCACCCGGTGAATCTGGATTTGGACGCCGTTATCGGGTAACGGAGGCACTAGACACCACGACTCCATTGGATAATCGATCAAGGCCAAACTTATCTCTACCGACACGCCACGAGGTAGCCGCCATTGTGCTGTACTTCAACAGAAGAATAGAAGGACCTCCATTGGAAGGAAGTGAAGCAATTAAAGTTAGTTTTATTTATTAGTTCATTATTTATCTCATCTATATTTCATTTCCCTATTTCTGTCATTCTTTTTTTAATCTTTTTCGATATTTTATAGCTTCGCGCATATTTTATTACGGCAGACTTTCTAGTCTCCGTAGTAAAATATGAGCGAAGGCGGGGGGTCAAACCCCGCAGTTTTGATGGATGTTTCGGAGAACTCTGTCAAAACTGTTGGGAAGTCCTCCCGACTCAGGGCCTACCCAGAAGACCCAACTTTTGCTGGTCCGTGGGTGGTCTATTTCCGGCCCAAATTGAAACCGTTGAATGTCATTCAGATTATGAAAGATCTGGCAAGATGGCCCTCCGTAACCGAAGTGTCTCGGGTCAGGCCAAATAAATTACGTGTCGTTGTGGCAAACCGTAAGGCCACAAATGAAATTGTTGCTAGTGATTTTTTCCGATTAGAGTATCACGTTTTTGTTCCCTCTCGAAACGTAGAGATAGAGGGCGTGATCTCAGAAATGAGCTTGACGAATGAATACGTATTATCTAAAGGGGTAGGCAAATTCAGAGGCCTTGATTCGACTTCGGTCAAAATCCTGGATTGCCGCCAACTCTCATTTGCCACCACTGTTAACGGAGATAAAAAAGTATTCAGCGTCAAGCTCATTTCGGGTGACCTTCGAGGGTACCGCCCTCCCTCACTATGTTTTGTTAGACGGAATGTTAAGGCTTCCCGTGCGGCTCTTTGTGCCTCGCCCAATGAGCTGCAAAAAGTGCATCAAAATGGGGCACACGGAGTCCCATTGCTGCAACAAGGCACGCTGCGCTCGTTGCGGGGAAACTCATGAGGAAGGAGCGTGCTCAGCAATAGAACAGAAATGTGTCTATTGCGGGGGCTCACCTCATGATATTTCCCTGTGCGAGGCATTTAAGAGTCGCTGGGATAAGGAGAGGCGCTCTTTGAAAGAACGATCCAATCGTTCGTATGCCGCCATTTTGAAGAGCGCTTCTCCCCCGACCCAGCCAACATCTAATAATGTTTTTGCTGCGCTGCCAGTTGATGTTGAGGATTTTGATTCGGCCGATGAAGGGCGTCCATTTGTTTTAACAGGAAACTCCAGAAAGCGCACCAGAGCGTCTTCTGCCAAAATCCCAAGAAAAATCCCCCCGGTTCCCCCTGTGTTTAGTTTTGGAAATAAATCAACCGCAACATCAGAAAAACAAGGAGGAATTCCTCCTGGTTTCCGTGTAAAAAAATCATCACAAAATGACCCAGCAGCCGCAGGAACATCAAATCCACCAATATCCAACGTGGAAACATCATCGTCAATCAACCATTCAGGGATTTTCAAATTGTCTGACATAATAAATGGATTATTTTCATCATTTAATGTTTCTGACTCTGTCAGAAGTATTGTGACTTCTATGCTTCCCATTGTAAAGACATTTGTTCAACAACTGATGCAAACTTGGCCCCTTCTTGCAGTGTTTATATCTCTCGATGGCTGATTTAGCACGAGAGGTCAGAGATATCACTGTTTTACAGTGGAATTGTCGTAGTCTTATTCCAAAAATGGATGCGTTCAATTATTTACTTCATAAAACTAATTCCGATATCTTTGCGTTGTCCGAAACATGGCTTTCTTCTCAGTCTAACATCTCATTCCACGATTTTAATATTATCCGTCTGGATCGTGACGATTCTTATGGAGGGGTGCTTTTGGGGATCAATAAGCGCCACTCCTTTTACAGAATCCACCTTCCTTTATCAGGCGGAATTGAAGCTGTTGCATGTCATACAACTATAAGAGGTAAGGACTTATGTGTTGTCAGTTTGTACTGGCCTCATAGAGTTGCAGTGGATCGAAATCACCTAGAGGACCTGTGCTCAGTGCTTCCTGAGCCAAGGTTGATCCTGGGTGACTTCAATTCACATGGAACTGTCTGGGGAGAACAAGTTGACGATAGTCGTTCTACTCTTATCTATGACATTTGCGACAGTTTCAATTTAACAATTTTGAACACGGGTGAAAAAACACGAGTACCTAAACCCCCTGCAAGACAAAGTGCAATTGACCTCTCACTCTGCTCAAATTCACTATCATTGGATTGCCAGTGGAAGGTAATCCCTGATCTCAATGGTAGTGATCATTTGCCTATTCAAATTACAATAACCAATGGGGTCAGCACTTCGATTTCTACAAATATGACATATGACCTTACAAGGCACATCGACTGGAAAAAATATGCGGATGAGATTATGACAGCTTTAGATTCTGTAGATGGCCTACCTCCTTTAGAGGAATATAACTTCCTTGCTCGCTTGATACATGAAAGTGCAGTTCGATCTCAAACGAAACCCATCCCAGATCAATCGATTCGTCGAACACCTCCCAATGTATGGTGGGACAGCCAGTGTTCCAAATTGCATGCCGAAAAATCGAAAGCATTTAAAGTCTTCCGAAAGCATGGGACACTTGACAAGTTCCAATCTTATTTATCTCTAGAAAATCAATTCAAAAAATTGATCAAAGGTAAAAAACAGGCGTATTGGCGTAATTTTGTGGGAGGTTTGTCGCGTGAAACGTCCTTAAATACATTGTGGAAGGTGGCACGACGCATGCGTAATCGATCTTCAACGAATGAAAGCGAAGAACATACCCATAAGTGGATTTTTAATTTTGCACGAAAAATTTGCCCAGATTCCGCACCTGTGCAAAAAATCATCCGGAATGCGCCTTCAAATAGACACGATCTAGATTCAAGCTTTTCAATGGTAGAATTTTCACTTGCTCTTCTCTCTTGTAACAATTCGGCACCGGGTGTGGATCAAATTAAGTTCAACTTGTTGAAAAACCTCCCGGACGTTGGAAAATTTCGCTTGTTGAATTTATTTAATCAATTCTTGGAGCATAGCATTGTTCCTGAAGATTGGAGACAAGTGAGAGTGATTGCTATTCAAAAGCCTGGGAAACCTGCGTCCGAATCCAACTCGCACCGCCCTATAGCGATGCTGTCTTGTATACGGAAATTGATGGAGAAAATGATTTTGTTCCGATTAGATAAGTGGGTGGAATCAAATGGTCTCCTTTCAGATACTCAATTTGGGTTTCGCAGGGGTAAAGGGACAAACGATTGTCTTGCTTTGCTGTCTTCAGAGATACAAATGGCGTACGCAAAACGTGAGCAAATGGCTTCAGTGTTTCTAGACATAAAGGGAGCTTTTGATGCAGTCTCAATAGAGGTGTTGTCAGACAAGTTGCATTCTAGAGGTCTGCCTCCTCTATTGAACAATATCTTATACAGCTTGCTTTGTGAGAAACATTTGAACTTTGCTCACGGAGATATTGCAGTTAGAAGAACCTCTTACATGGGTCTCCCGCAGGGTTCATGTTTGAGTCCACTTTTGTACAACTTTTACGTAAGTGATATCGACAGCTGTCTCTCTGAAGGCTGCACTCTAAGACAATTTGCGGATGACGGCGTGGTGTCTGTCACAGGATCTACTGAGTCTCATCTGCACAGACCTTTACAGGATACTTTAGACAGATTGTCTTCCTGGGCTTTGGGGCTTGGGATTGAGTTTTCCCCCCAGAAAACGGAGATGGTTGTTTTCTCTAAGAAACATAGACCTGCTCAACCTAAGCTTCAACTCCTAGGCAGAACGATCACTCAATCAAGATGTTTTAAGTATCTTGGGGTTTGGTTTGATTCCAAGTGCACCTGGCGAGCTCACATTGAGTATCTGAAAGGAAAATGTCAGAGAAGAATAAATTTTCTCCGTTCAATTACCGGCACCTGGTGGGGGGCCCATCCAGAAGATCTTATCAAATTATATCGATCAACTATTCTTTCAGTGATGGAATATGGAAGTTTCTGTTTCCAATCGGCTGCCAAATCGCACATCATTAAACTTGAGCGTATTCAATATCGTTGTCTCCGAATAGCGCTGGGCTGTATGCTCTCAACACACACCATGAGCCTCGAAGTTTTGGCAGGCGTACTCCCTCTAAGAGATAGATTTTATTCATTATCTTTACGGCTCCTCATCAGGTGTGAGGTCCTGAACCCATTGGTGATTGCAAATTTCGAGAAGCTACTTGAGCAAAATCATCAAACAAGATATATGGCTGTATATCATGAATTCATGTCTATGCAGATTAATCCTTCATCGTTTTCTCCCATTCGTGTTTTACATACTGATTACGACATTTCCTCTGTCCAGTTTGACTTGTCCATGCAGCATGAAATTCTTGGAGTTCCGGAACAACATCGTGCTCTTTTTATTCCGAGAACATTTAATGCAAAATATGGACACGTCAATGCTGAACAAATGTACTTTACTGATGGATCCCTGATAAACGAATGTACCGGATTTGGAGTGTTCAACCAAATTTATAGTGCCTCCTACAGCCTCCAATCTCCATGCTCAGTGTATATTGCGGAGCTAGCAGCTATTCATTGTGCACTAGACAACATAACCTCACGACCCGTGGAACACTACTATATCGTAACGGACAGTCTTAGCTCGATTGAGGCTATTCGTTCATTAAGGCAAGGAAAGCACTCGCCGTACTTCCTTGAGAAGATACGGGTAACGTTGAGTGCTTTATCGAGACG
This sequence comes from Uranotaenia lowii, assembly GCF_029784155.1. Classification (NCBI taxonomy): domain Eukaryota; kingdom Metazoa; phylum Arthropoda; class Insecta; order Diptera; family Culicidae; genus Uranotaenia; species Uranotaenia lowii. The sequence continues at coordinate 92,070,576 of NC_073692.1, forward strand.
CTGCTTTATCATCACCTTTGTTTGGGTCCCTTCTCATTGCTCAATAGTGGGCAATGAGAAGGCAGACTCACTTGCAAAGGTGGGTGCGGTTGAAGGCGAAATTTATCAGCGTCAAATCGCCTTTAGCGAATTTTACTTTTTGGTCCGGAAAAACGCTCTTGTCAACTGGCAACGCAAATGGAACGGGGATGAGTTCGGTCGGTGGCTTCACTCGATTATCCCAACGGTAAGCCTTAAACCCTGGTTCAATAGATTGGACCTGAGTCGGGAATTTATTAAAACATTTTCCCGTCTCATGTGCAATCATTGTTCCTTAAATGCGTTACTCTATCGTGTAAATCTCACTAGCAGCAATTTGTGTCGTTGTGGCCAAGGTTACCATGACATCGAGCATGTTGTATGGTCTTGTGAGGACCATCTTATCGCCAGGGCGAATTTGATAGACTCCCTTCGGGCCCGAAATAGACCACCCAACGTTCCAGTGAGAGATGTGTTGGCTGCGGTAGACCTTGACTATATGACCGAAATATTTCTTTACCTTAAATCTATCGATCTCCGTATTTAAGTATCTTTTTCCTACTTTCCTGCTTCTTTAAATAATGAACTGTAGATAAAAAAAAACCAGAATCCTTAAATCAATAGTATAAACCTTCCCAATGAAAATAGTGTGAAATGATACTATGTAAAATAGATTTAAGCTATTGATGTACTAAGCAAAACGGAAACTTGGCTCCGTAATACTGAAAGGTTTGAGCCGTGTCAAATAAACGAATTATTAAAAAAAAAAAAACAAGATATGAGTGCTTCGAGAAAATTTTCTAGTGGAAGGTCAATAAACCACATTATTTGATAAAACCATGCCTAATTTTTGGTTTCCCAAAAATTTGATTCAATTTTATGAATCTGTTGAGCGAAACTCGTTAATGTAAGGTTTGAGCCGTTGACTTCGATGTACGTGTTTCAGAAAAAGTTGTACGTATATCAAAATAAGATATAATCATTTTATTTTTTGACAATCCGAAAAAAATCTTGATCATTGAATATGAGCTCAACCCCATTCAAGTTTGTCAATGAGAATAAGATATAATTCAGATTGGAGAAACTTAAAATCGAAAATTTGGAGTACTTAATTATAACTCAATCAGATGCAAATATCTTGGTGAGATACGTTTGAGTTATTATTTTGATATGCTCTCCTGATCGGGTAACTTCCGTGGGTCCAAAAAGGAAAATTAAAACCTGTGTTTGCATCCGAAAATTGGCAGCTACGAGGTTGTTTTGCGTTCGGGCGACTGTGAGCTTCCGATGAATGAAATTATAATGATGTAATTATTCCATCATTGCCAGCCGGTGTAACTAGGGTTGCTGCTGGCCATCTCATACGTTAATCCCTGATCCGCGCACCCGGGTGAATTTATGCTTATTCGGAAATGGATTCTTCGCCGGATTTCATCGAAGGTAGCACACAACGTTTAACAAGCGGTTTCAGGTTAACCAGAAATCGATTGAAGGCTTTAAATGCAGTTTTAATTAGGATCAAACCAATTTGAGCAAGGCAGGCATCATCGTTCGACTTACATTTGCACCGGATCCTGTGATATCGAAATGGAACATGGATTCCAATTCCAGGAATCGCCAGATTGTGGTCGATGAAAATAGTTCTTATCACGAATCACAACAATTGAGGTCAGTTGATTTTTTTGCAGTTTCATAATAATACTTTAAATTAAATAGATAGCTAAACTGATAAATTTTTACTTTAAACCGCAAAATTTTGCATAAAAATAATTTTGAAATAAGTAAACCTAATAAAAGGTTGCCAGGTTGCCCAGTTTTATCCGGGATTGCCCAAATATTTAATACTAAATTTAAGAACAGCCCGGCGGTTGCCCGGATTTCATTGAAAAATGCCCAGATTTTGCCTGGATTTATTCTCTTTATTTGTCAAATCAAACAAAAAAAAAAACAAAACAAACTCCTCCAAAACGAAACTTTTTGACCAAGTTTTATAAAAATAATCATGAGAGGTTTTTTGAAAGCCTAAAATACGGTTCAAAATCCATCGATGAGTTTTGATGGAAAATTTTTTTTTTAATTTTTTTTTCTTGATTTTTGTTGAGGAAATTCTGAGCTCAGACCAAATTCGCCCGGATATTGCCCGGATTTATGATCGTCCATTTGAAATCCAATGCCTGGAATTTGTCAGGTTTTTATATAAAAGTTGCCCGGATACGTGCTGAAAAAAATCTGGCAACCTTAACCTAATAATCTGAAACCTTTTGAACCTGCATTTGAAATTAAAGCTTAGTTCTTTTAGAAATGGGACAGTTACGAATGCGTGTATCTCAAAAACGTTCCGTTTGATCTAAATACTTTCTATGAAGGAAATGAAGGTAATCTTATGATAATTCATGAAAAAATTTAAAAAAAATTATTTATCGTTTTTTGTAAGAATAAACTCTACTTTATTCTTGGTACCTCCCTTCAGCCAGCGCACACTTTTTTCAGTCATGATAATGATCAGTTTTTCAAACTAATACTTCGACTAATCTGTACTTTAGGTGGCTACATCCCCCTTCTTCAATTTCTGATACTTTTCGGACCAAAACTTCTATTTTAAAAGGACACGAGGGCAATTTAGTGGATACAGATGTTTCGTAATTAACAAATTTGATTATTTTTGAGCCACTTTTTGAGCGTTTTTAATGGAATTTCTGCTAGCAAAATCTGGCAATAATGCAGTAAAACCATGAGGAGATTGAACTTAAAGTATAATCGGCTAGTATAGATCGTAGGTTGCGAAGAGCACATAAAAGGTTACTCTTTTTAGGCTTTTGAAAAAGTGAAAATCACAGTTTTCGTTTTGAAAATTGTTGTTTTTTTCCACAGGAGCAGAATATTTGCAAATCATTATATTTTATACAAAATAACCAGCAAATACATACTTTAAGCTTCCAAAGCCGTTCGCTAAAAATCCGTTTCGGGGAAATTTGAACTGTGGTTTGATTTCGTTCTCCTGGCTGCAAATGTTAACCGATTTTGATAATATTATATTCATTGTCTAGGTAATTTATTCTAATTACTCAACATTTCAAAATAAAGTTGGTAAGTATTACCAGATTATCAGAAACTGGTCCAGAATGTAAAAAGTCCGAAAAATCAATTTTATTTTTAAAACACTCATAACTTTTGACAGCTTTTCTGTATTTAACTGTTTTATTAATGTTTGAAATCGTCAAGAATCCATCTATCCGACAATGTATAGATATGTTGGGGTCCAATGAAAGTGTTGGCCGCTATGACTAATCTTACGGTAGAAAAAAATCTTACTTTCAAAAAACGCCATCCAATTTTGGCTTTGCATAGCTGAATTTCATTTCCCAATGAACCGATTTTCAAAACTCAAATTTTAATTTTTTGGCGTTGATTTGATCATTATTTTCATAGAACATACTTTACCTGTCAAAATTACCAGTTCACCAGTATATTGGAATGATGATAAAGATGTTTGAAATGTGCGCTTCGGGTCATATTGACCCGAACGGCTTTGGAGGGTTAATATACCCGGGACCTTGCCACGAGCAGACGTGGTGTTGGATTCAAACGCTGGAATTTGTTTAAAATAGGGTATTTCATAAGTTTTGTCGTTCATCAGAAATCATCTGTCCCATAGCCTCGAGACCAGATATACAGCTTACGAGCTGTGGAGCTAGAAAAAAAAATTTGTTTGAGGTTAGGTTTGAATGACTCATTAAGAGGCATCATTTTCAGCTTATCGGAGAAATTTTTTTTGGAAATTTCAGCGATCTACCCTTAGTTTTTCGCTTATTGAAAATTAAAAATGCTGGTATGAGACTTGACTTCCCTGATGACCCTTAGCCGAAGTTGCCGATCATATGCTTCACTCCAATGGTTGATTTGAACTTTGTGGACATTTTTCACAGTATTTCCATACTTCTCACCACTCACACACAGTAGTTCATTGAATAATCAACGGTTTTGTCGGCTATCAATTTGATAATGATGGATTTTGAATGAAACTGTGCAAAATTATTTTTTCCTTTTTCTCTTGCATCGTAAACATCTCAAAAACGCGTAAATTTTAAATTTTGAAAAAATAGGTCGGATAGAACTTTTTACAGGCAACAAAATGCTGTCAAAATTTTGAATGTCCGATTACTAGTAAACGAGCTATTAGCAAAAGAAAGTGTCCCATTTCTAAAAGAACTAAGCTTTAAGTTAAAAATGGATGTGATCTGCATGATGTATGAATTGAAAGAAAAATGATACTCCCCTTCATCAGTAGTTATAAGTTGATGGAAAAATGCATGTACATTCAGCCTTCTGATAAGAAATTGCTTGCTCAACTTTTTCCTCAAATTTCCAGCTGCCGATGTTGTACAGGAATTTCACATTGGCGAACCGGCCAGTATGCTGATTCTCGTGTTAACTTCCTCAGTCAGAGATGCGAACAGTTTAGTCAAATAGTTTCTACATAAAATAACCTACCAATTCGATATCGTCGAAGTGGACTGTATTAAATATAATAGGGTGAGCGTGGGAACACTCCAATTATTAGAAATGCTTTATTGTTGCTTCACTTATGGGCGTGATCCAACCACCTCCCTGAAATCAAACTTTTATTCCCAATTCCCATTAAAGTGAAGGTCATATAGCTCTGAGAGAGGTTGCTGTAAATTGATTTAAATAGGTATTTCTGTTTCTGACATCACATGATCAGCCTTGGGAGGGTGAATTCTGAGGAGGGTGAAAGATAGCTCAGATGAAAGATGAAACGAGCTATAGTTAAAGTAGAGACAGATAGAATTTCGAAGGAAAAGGGGCTAAACGACAAAGTCAGACAGTTTAGGATGTTTTCAAATCGGGTACAAATATTCAAATAAAAGTTTTCCAAGATGTCTTGAATTGGAACACCAGGTAGTTTACTTCGGGCCCTAAGGGTATCCAGTAGCCAAGCCTTCGATCGATCAAACCATTCACAAGTCCACACAACATGATCAATGTCGTGGTAGCCTTCCCTGTAGAGAAAAAATGAAATAGGAAAAAGAGATCAATCGATAAAAGAAGCAAATGAAATAAACATTATTGTTTCATTATTCACTAACAAAACGTTTATTTAGGAATAAAATAGGAAAATAAATCAATAAATACATAAAGTAAAATAAAAAAGTTAAAGAGGTTGTACATAAGCCACGACCGCAAGGTTAACGTAGAATTACGACAGCCGGTCCTGTGTCAACAGGATATGTTTCATAATAAATTTTCATACTCGGAAAATGTTGATCGTGTTGACATGAATTATATATTCATTCATCAACTATCACGGCCAATTGAGACAGATTGTAGTTCTAGACAATTGCATAGCAAAAGGCGGGAAAATATTTGTAGCTGCTTCAAAATCCAATGCAACTGAGCCAATGCGCCTGCAATTATGCAACTACAAACCTCAAGCGTTTTATCAAACGCTTCGGAGAAAAGCTTTAAAGATTCTGTATCTTGCGTTTAATTCGAATCAGTAGGGGAAATGCACACTATATGCGGCTATCTATAAAAAAATATTGATTTTATCGCATATAGTAATAAATGTCTTTTTCCCTACACAGAAAAAGGGGTCGTCCATACAAAATAAAAACTGTCTAGTGATATTGACGATAAAATTCGTTGAATTGAGAGAAAATTTCCACTCTGGAGTTTTGCGAGACGGACAATCGATTTCTGGCAACAAATTTTGTGTAAGGGGTCTACAAAAGGGGTCGTCATTGTACATTGGATGGAAATGAAAATTCAACAACAAATTTAACTTTAATGAAAAGCGCACTTAATACAAAATTTTTGAGTGTTTTTTTTCAGGTTTTTCCAAGGAAATTTTTTTCTTGAATAAATATTATATGTCAATGAATGGTGTCATACTCAAACTTCTACACATTTTAATTTCGTGAAATTTTTCTGTTCAGAAATCGGAACCGTGGATAACTTTTAAATTTTTTATCAAAGTTCTGATTTAAGATTTGAACCGTGGAATTATCTTTGCCATGCACAATAAAAATGTTTTTTCAAATTTCATCTCTATAGAAGAACGTTATTGAAAAGTAACGAACGGTTTATAATTTTAATCAAATGTTGTAAAATTTTTTAAAATTGAAAAATAGCAGGTGACCATACAAGAAAAATTAAAATGAAATTTTTTTTTCCCAAAAGTGACTCATGCCTTAGTTAAGTAGCCTGAAGCATTAAGTTGGCTGACCCCGCAGATGTGGAAAATTGCTGTATCTGGACGATGTTGCTGATGTGGTTTGGTGGGCTCTTGGCCGAGTTTGATTTTCTCAAAGGAACCGAATGTTTCAAGGTTATGTTTATGTTCTGGCAACCCTATGCCAGGCGACTGCTGCACCAGTTCAACATGATGGTGGTGAAGTATAATGAACGTTCCGGGTTTCAGTGAAAATGATTTACTCAGCCGAGCATAGTTGTCCTCGTCGTCCTGATGAAGAACTTCAAACAGCACAATCCTAGCAAGCGGCCTTCTCTCAACAGCATTGCACACATTTTTGGTCGCAACAACCGACCGACCGGGAGAAAGACCAAATACCAAATGAAACCGGGTCGGGGCAATCCTTGCCCTTTTGTAACTTCGCATCTAGTGCAGTTTGGGTCGACGATCGGGGTTTTTTTCGCTCGGGTGTTTTGCGCACCAATTTGTATTAGCGCGATATTAGTATTGGTGTACCAACACATAGCCGACCCAAAATGTTGTTCGGAAAAGATGTCCGTGAATGAGGCGTTTTTCGTGACGCGAGATCCGTTCGCGAATTTCAATTTGCCCCCCTAAAGTGTTGCCGTAAGACGTAATTCTACGTCAAAAAAAAAAAAATTGCGACATGCCGTTCACGAATTGAAACTTATTTTTAATCGTCATTTTCGATTTGCAATTCAATCAACCTTTTTCAATGAAACTTTGAACTTTAAAATGGGTTTTTTTTTATTTAGAAGTTTTATTTACCTAGTGCAGTGTTTGAAATATACCATTTTAACTTAAGAATTAGTTCATCGAATACTAAAGGGTGATACGGTCAAAATTTGGTCAAGGGAAAACGCGTGTAAATCGGTGAAATCGTTTATTTCAAAAATCAAATTAAATTTCTTTTTCAAATTTAATTAGTATAAAATTCAGGAAAAATATTCAGTTAGGCTTCCGCTTTTCCAAATCCGAATTGTCGGGCCTTACTCTTAACCCCGTGCCATCAGATTTTGCACAGCCACCTTGTCCACCTTCTTCGCCGCAGAAAGCCAGTTTGCCTTGAACTGCTGCTGGTCCTTAACAGTTTTTAGCCCAGTATTTCTCAATTAGGCGGAGCTCCGGGGTGTTGGGAGGGTTCTTGTCCAGGTCCAGGTGGGAACCACCTGCACGTTGTTGGCGGCGTACCACTCCATGGCCTTTTTACCGTAATGCAAGGCCGGATTAAAGGGGGGGCAAAAGGGGCAATTGCCCCGGGCCCCCCAGCTCAGGGGGTCCCCCCGAGGAAAAAAAGGATTTAACATTACTGTAATCATACTACTACAAATCCATGAAAAAAATCAAATCGAGAAAACCGGAATGAAAACTTGAAATATAAAAACTCAAGGGCCCCGTGAAATAATAACTAGATTAGTTTTTGTCTTAAAAAAGTTGAGGGGCTCCCTAGAGCAAGCAGTGAAGGAGCTCTCCCACATTTTGCGTGCTGAAATTATCAAAATCTTCGGGACGAAATCGAATTAAAAAAAAAATAAAGAAGAATATGAGGTAAAACACCTCAACCTTTCTTTTTTTTTTACAGAAACAAATCAGTTACGATATTCTGTACAGAACAGGTAAAATTAAGAAAAAAACATCTCCTCATTTTCATTACATTCAAACGTCTTGTACAACAATAATGTTTGTTGTTACGTTCCATGATATGGTTTACTGCACTTAAATAGCAGCTAATTTCGCTTTATGATAAACATTTCAGAATTTTACCCGGGCAGTGCTGTATCCGGGCTGATATCGTGTATTATAATAACATTTATCCTTTCAATTGAAATTTTCATTGGTTTATAAATTCTAAACCCCTTAATTCATTAACATTTAATCTTTATTCTCAACTTTTTTTCTACCGATCATTTTTGCACAAATACCCCTTTGGCTTTGAAGGCATCGAATGAAACTTTCGTCACATTTAGAATAGCAATTTGATAAAAAAATGTTTCTGATGAGAATCGTATTCAAAAACATCTCATGAAAAGATTTTTTTTTTTGTTTTTCAATGACATTGAATTGAAATTCACATTTAGTGCAATTTAGCTCTGATTAGAATTTTGTATCTCTTTTTTTACAATTTAATTCATATTTTGTTTCTCAAAACTTGATTTGAAATTATGATTTAGATTTGAGACACTGAATTTCGGATCCGAATATAACGTGATTTAAAGTTTGGAATTCTTAAACTCTTATATCTGTATCTCTATGGAATGTTGATTTAATTATTTTGTTTATTTTTTTTAAATTTTGTTTTCTCATGACACTTCCTTATTGTCTCTAGGTAAATATTCCTCGAATAAGCACAAACCAAACGATCAATGATGATATGAATTTTTTTTAAATATCTATCCGGTAATTTTTTTTAAGTTAGAGAGTTTTAGTTGGTGGTAAGGGTTTTCAACATAAATGAGAATTATATTTTGCATTTTGCAGCTTAAATCAGAAATTTCATTTATAAGAAATTTCTAAACTCTTTCGCAATGTTTGCACGTGATTAATTAACAATTTTTATTTGAAAATACCAGAAACTATCTTCCACGCAGACAACATGGCTATTTGTAGATAGTTTACTGAACTCATCTCCAGTTTTTGTACACGTTTGTATTTTCCGGGGTAGCATTTGAAAAAAAAACGAATTATAGGGGCCCCCCGAGCAAAATTGCCCCGGGCCTCCCGATGGCTTAATCCGGCCCTGCCGTAATGGCAAGATGCCAAATCCCGCCAAAACAATACGGTACAACCGTGTTTCTTCAGGAAAGGCAGCAGACGTTTATTCAAACACTCTTTCACGTAAATTTCTTGGTTGACAGTCCCGGAAGCTATGAAAATGCTGCTTTTCAAGCAACAGGTAGGGGAGGAGCGGGCTATATGCGCCTATTAAGTAGAACACTGATTTTCTCAAATATCACGTCGAATATGTGTACAAAAACTATATACACGTGTGCAGGCATCTGTTTTCTATACAATGGAGTAATTTTTATGTTAACATTTTCTTCTGTTTCCAAGAAAACGATTTTATTGTAAGTGTTGTCTAAAATGCCGAACCTCAAACCTTGCGGGCTAAATGCGCCTATTTATGTTTTGAACAAAATTTCTGTTTTTGGGCATTATTTCCGTATAATTTCATTGAAACTGCTAGAAAGTTATAATTTCCGTACGACAAAGCTGAAGTTTTATAAAAATCAATGTACATTATAATTTTGTGGAATAAAACAAAAGTTAGGGTTGCCATACTATGGAGGCAGTTCATCCATGAGAAAAACTTTATCAAATCTGTCTTTAGATCTTCAATTCATTCTTAAGATGTCATTCAGAGCTTAGATTTGAAGGTTCAGTGATAAAAATCATTTATTTATTCTATTTAACCTGTTATTTTAGGATGGAGGCATTTTACAAACATGATGGGGGCATACAAAAACACTCTATTATTCCGCTAAATAATCATTATTAAACGTCCACAAAAGCTGAAATATGTTTAATTTCTTAAGTTCATTTGAATAAGAAACAAAAACCATCCTAACTTTTGTTATAAACTTCTTTACGTATAATTTTTAAAAGTCGAAATATTACATCAAAATGTATCAAAACATAGTATGATTTTTTAAATTTTTTTAAGTTTATAAATTCATAAAATTCTTTCTTGCCTTATGTTCTAAGCGTATCACCCTCAAAATGCATTGGTCAGATAAGCTGTCTAGTCAGCCATTTCGCCAAACAGCCGTAGGGTCATTTAACCCGATAGGCCCATTTAGGAAACCTTTCCCCTACAGATGGCTTGCCAAACCAGATATTTCTTCGCGAACTTTGACAGTTTCATGTGCTTGAAAATATCTGCTACCTTTCCTCTTCCTTTCGCCGTATAAAACTCCTGTCCCGGAAGCTGCTCGTAGTCGGCTTTGACGTAGGTTTCGTCGCCCATTACCACGCAGTCAAACTTCGTCAGCAACGTCGTGTATAGCCTCCGTGATCGCGCTTTGACCGTCGTATTTTATTTATCATCGCGATTTGGAGTCACTACCTTCTTGTAAGTCGATAGTCCGGCTCGTTTTTTGGCTAGATGCACGGTTATAGACGATACACTCAGCTTATTTGCGGCATCTCGGAGAAAGAGATTAGGGTTTCGCTTGAAACTACCGGCAACTCTCTTTGTCGTGTCAACGGCTTCAGGTTTTCGATTTCCCCCCGATCCAGACTTCCTGGCTGTCGACAAACGTTCCCCAAACACTTTAATTACATTTGTAACGGTTGATTTGACAACTTTTAGCGATTTTGCCAGCTTAGCGTTCGAGTAGCTCGGATTTTCGCGAAGCGCGAGCAAAATTTTGATGCGCTGCTTTTCTTCCTTGGGCGGCATTATGACAACAAAGAGTGAATCCCAAAATCAAAATAGGAGCAATATTATACACACAGACACCTTCAAAATGAGGGGTGTTGCAAAATTGAAAGAAATACGTCAAGTTGATATTGACCAAATTTTGACCGTATCACCCTTTACCCTGATCCGAAGAAGGAAACCTGAAATCCAATTCTGGTCCCATAAAACTCCTATATGAAAATTTTTATCACAATTCAACATAAAATATCGTGAATATGAAAATAACAATGAACAGTTAACATGGAAGACCCCTTTTGGCAACTAGCGACCCAAAATAAGATAACTGATATCAAATACCATTCCCTTCAAGTACTCATGTGTAAATTTTCATTTCAATTAGAGGCTTATTCTGGACAATATCGCAGAAGCAGTGAACAATTAATAAGGACGATCTCAATTAGCTTTTATATTTATTTAAAGTATATTGCAAATTGTTTTTTCCCAAAAATTAATAAATGTGTTTTGATAAGTAAGGAATAAGGATTCGAGTGTTACTTGAATTTTAAAATTTGGTCCACCCCATCCAGAGCTAAATTTAAGTCAGATAAATTAAACATTTTCACTTTGCCAAACAAACTTATGGCCGGTTGTGTACACCGAGTAAAGTCGCATGGGTTTTGTGAGGGACGAGCAATTGACTTAAAATGTCCAATTTTAAGCAGAGGGCTGGTAAAGGGTCCGTTCTCTTTGACTGTTTAGTGAATTGTGCAATGATTTCATAATGATGTAGGTATTCTATCGTTGTGAAAATGCGCACACGTGATTTTTTTGTAAGAAATCAGAAAAACGACTCCTTGTTTGTTCTAGTTTTGTATCATTTTTTTTGTAATTATGCAATAAGAAACAATGGAAATTTGCACTTGGGTGATTGATAGGATGGCTTACTGATCCATGATATCAAATTTTATGTTTCAGGTTAATTCAAGGGGCCATCAATATAATCTGTTGCATGTTTTTGCAATTATCTTGTTAATATGCATTGGATCGGGACCAAAATTCCTCCTATAGGTTTATTGGTCTGTCAGTTGGCTTCTAATCTAGAAGTCTCTGCCAACGATCACAAAATTTCTTGCTAACAAAAATATCTAAAGTTAATTTTATGTGAATCTAGGTCTAGGCATCCTAAACCAGTAGAAAGTCTAGCCTCGTTTCATGACAATTTAATATATTAGAAGATGTATAGTCAACAGCTTAAAAAAACAAAAAGTTTTCATTTTTCGTTAATCTATCGTGCCGATCTATCATGCCGATGGATGCCAATTGATGAGAAAATTGTATCAAGTTCATTCGGCTGTCTTTTTTCTAGAATAAACACAATAAATGAATTCAGTAATCTCAATATGACTGAATTTTTTTTTATTCAAATTGAAAATTATCCCGGGGCAATAATGCGATCATCACGGGAAACTCTCACGTTGGGAAAAGTTGAAAATCAAACGTTAAAAATTCGCCTTGATGTTATCGCTCAACAATGGATAATGCAATCATTCTCGTGGAAGCACGAAGACAGCTCGAAATTGAGCGCTCAGGACGCGCTTTCGCTAGGACTCCACACCTCAAGTTGGCCCAGCTCAACTCAGCTAAGGACTTTGGAGCGTCAGGCCACCGTCGTCGTCCTGACTATGACTTAGTCTGCAGTGAATCCTGTCGACTAGACAAGAAGAACGTTATTCTCCGACGCTATCAAGATTTTCTATAAATTTCAATTACACCAACAGAGTTGGAGGATTCAATTTAAAACTTGCCCCATTCTTCTTGTGCACAGACATTTGCAAGATATCTCCAGTCCAGCCGTCATCCTTGCCAAGGAAGCTTCCACTTTGGGTAGGATACTAAGGACGGGATTGGAAAATTTGGAGCGTCCTCTGGCTTTACGTGCAAGAATGAATGAAAATGTGTGTCGCGTTTGTTTTTCCACGCTAGCCAGAAATAAAAGAAAAATAAAGTGCTCTGCGGTATGAAAAACAAGATGAAAACGAAACATCGATAACAGATAAGTTTGCTGCATGTTGAAGGTGAGAGGCACTCAAAGTTTCATAGTGCCAAACAGCAGCGGAAGCGCAGGAAAAAAGTGCCCAAACCGCTGGAAATTGATTTCATATTCAAATTTTTATTAACAAGTGATTTCGCCGCATCGGTTTTATCATTTCATGTACGGCCAAAGTTTGCAACCGCAAAATTGTGTTACTTTCCCGGCAAAATTGAAATTTGAGAGTGGCGGACCGAAGCGATGAAACGTTTTTGTTGGGGATAGTCGTTGGGAGTAGGAAAAAAAGCTCACAAATGTAATCATTATGGGAATGATAATTGGAAAAGTTTGACTTTTGGCTTCTTCGGTGGCTAGAATCGAATTTGGGTAACAATGAATTTGAAACAATCCATGCCTGCCCCTGATGGTGGTGCTGATCTCGTGCTAGTGGGTTCTTTGAATGCCAAAACTGATGATGCGATGGTTTACCGGGAACGGTGCTATCAATATTCATTCGTTGGGGCGGGCTTTGGATTTGTATCAAAATTCACTTGTTCCGGTTGGAGTGACCTGTTGGAATAATTTTTCCGGAACACGTTTTTTTTACATGGAAACTCATAATTTAAGGGACACTTAAAAAGCAGATGAATTTTTAATATGGTTGATCAGGAAAGGTATTCGAGCAACGAGATAGACAGCAGGATTTGGACACTGCGTAGTAACAGATGAGGCGCGTAGCGAGTGAAATTATTTATGCGCCACGCGCGTGTGTTTTAACTAAGCCGTGTCAAAATCCTGCTGGTAATCTCGATGCTTGAATACCATGCCTGAACAATTTTAATTTCTTTTTTTTATCATCAAAATATAAAAAAATGGCTAGTATGTCAAGGGATTGAAATCAAGAGAGAGTTCTTTGCATTTGGAGTGGTAATCATGTTTGTCCATTTCTCCCCGAGCGGCTTGAAAAATACCACTCTGTGAACTTTTCGTTCTGAAACACTTGCCCTGCTCTGTTAAGACGCCGGGCGTACACCTAATCAAAGAGCAGAGAACGCTTCGCCAGGGTGAGAGCAAGAAAAAAAATCATCACATTAAGTGTAGGGGAGCAGCGCTAAAACAACTCAGTAGGCTTGGTTCTTTCCCAACAAGAAAAGAAAAAAGAAGAAACAATATCGTTTCGTGCTGTTTGTTTGCCTACTGTTGTAGGAAGAGAAGGAAAAAAATGCACTTCAGTTGTGTGTTTCGGGATTTCTCCTGCTCACACAGTAGTGTTGCTATTGGGGCACCGGTTTTGCTCGGCACTTGGCTTCGGCTGTACTCGGAAACGAGTGTAGAGCATTTCGGAATGAAGTGTGGTGCTCTACAAATCGTAAAAGATAACGGTGCGATTTACACAGCGCACTGTCGGATTTGAGAAGTGCGAACCAACCATACACACTTAGAAAAATCCACGTAACATTACATGCAATAGCATGGGTAGAAAGGAATCGGGTATTTACATGCATCAATACTGCTTGATTCATGTAAACTTCCCATCGCATTCTACTGCGTTGTTTAATGTAGGTTTACGTTTCCCGTTTCATCCTTAGGTATGGCTAAATTAATCCAATTAGAAAAAGATCGGGCTTACTTTTATAATTGTACTTTTATTTTTCAAAACATAACTACATCTAATATAACAAACAAACATATAACTCAAATTGATCACTACACATTGCACACTATTCACTTTCTCAAAACGCCGGTTGATGTTGTTCGATTCCCTCAACGACGGAAACGACGACAGGTGCCGGAGGAGATCGAAGGCAACTATCGAACGTCTGCAAAAAAACAAAAGGTACAAGTTAATCAACATTGTAACTTCTTCTCATAACGATATTTTAATTTATTTTGACTTACCATACTGAATAACTCTGTGCCCACTACCTTCGGGAGGAGGCTCCAACTCGAAAAAAACAAACAGCACACGAACAGATAAAACAAAATACGGACGAAGGTTGCGATACTGAGATTTACATGAAATTGAACGTTAATTTCATCACAAATATCAAGATGCTATACTCTTTTTCAAATTTTCTGTGACGAGGCTGCGAAAAAGTGCAATGTAAAATTACATTTTTCTTTCTGTGTAGTGGTAAAGATCAAAATTCAACGACTGCTGCATAAATTGCAACAATTTGCAACAATTAGTACATTTTCACTCTCTCTGAGCACTGGTTTCCCTCATTTGATCTCAAACATTTTAATTTTCTCTAACAAATTGCCACAAATTACCACAAATTCAATCATTGGCTGCAAAATTTGTGTGATCATTGAAGTTTTTTCTCCCTTCATTTCAATTTCCGGCTGGATGCGATACGCAAATACCATGAAAAAGATGTTTAGATATCGAAGCTGCTGAAAGAAAATGCTGCTCTTAAGAATGAGTTACCACAACTTAACGAGAAAAATGAAGTCGAGGAACTACGAAAAGAAATTGAAAATCTTCGGAAAATCGTTAAAGAGTTTGACATACTCAGGACAGCTGAAGAAACTCTTGAATTCTCCTAAAGCGAATCGGAAATTGAAATGAAAACGAAACAGGAGTAGATAACGCTCCTTACACTATACTGCACAAGAAGCAAAAATTGAGCTCGAAAAACTCGCTGCCCTAACGACTCTCTACGGAATCCGAAGAAGTTTTTGAAAGCCAAAGCGAAACAGTAGTTAAACGCCGAGGTCGGCCCCTTAAAAGCAAAAATGGTCAACAACCTAAACAGTAACTAGGTACACGATGAAAGACTCTGCACTCGAACACAAAGGAACAGTAAATGTCGAAACTGGAACTAATGACATTAACCAACGCAACCCCACAGGAAACCCAAACGGAACGACCGTAAATATACAACGACAAAACATTCACAACTGGTTCGAAACCGGTGAGCCCTCCCACCTCTGAATACAGGAGAAGATGATCGAGGAAGCGAGAGCGGACGCAGGGAAGCCATTCCTCAACCCGTGCTCTGTCAGCTTACTCATCACCCTGCCAGCTCTAGAATTCGTCTCCTGGAATATTCAAGGACTAAGGCTCAAAAAAGCTGAACTGGATATTCTAATTCAGGAATTCCAGTCACGAGTATTATGTCTGCAAGAAACAATGTCTCAACCTCAACATCACCCACGCATTTCGGAATATAAAGTTTACCATCGCATTTTGCGCCTCGAAAATTCTTCATTATTGACTTGAAAGCTCATGAACTGTTGTTTTTTTCTGATTTTTTTTTCGATTATGAAGAGAAATCACCGTGAATTTGTTTTATGAAATTTATTTGCGGCTTTATCGGTGAGGGTTAAAGAGTTGAAATGAAAGACGGATAGAATATCAGAAGAAAATTCTAAGGTGGTGAAAAGAGCGAAGAGCATTTGAAATAGAAGCTTGACCACATACTAAATTCTTTGTCCCACACCAATTAACTGCATTGAAGAAGTAGTACCCAATAGAGAAGGCACTACGTTTTTCGATACAGTTAATTATGGATGGATAAAGCCGCAAATTAATTTCATAAAACAAATTCACGGTGATTTCTCTTCATAATAAAAAAAATTATTCGGCTATAAAAAATCAATAACCAAACATCGTTCAAATAATCGAAAATAGTTAGGCCAAGATTTCTGACCGTTGACCGTAGGCGACAACTCAATCCAGTTGGAACTTGCGCACAAAACAAAAATAAGAAATCTACCTAGCCATCGATCGAACGATAACGCACATTAGAAGACTTAACAGAGCAACCACATGCTAAATTTTTTGTCCGTTCGACACATGTGCATTCACATGGCGGTCGAACCATCCATAATTAACTGTATCGAAAAACGTAGTGCCTTCTCTATTGGGTACTACTTCTTCAATACAGTAAATTGGTGTGGGACAAAGAATTTAGTATGTGGTCAAGCTTCTATTTCAAATGCTCTTCGCTCTTTTCACCACCTTAGAATTTTCTTCTGATATTCTATCCGTCTTTCATTTCAAATCTTTAACCCTCACCGATAAAGCCGCAAATTAATTTCATAAAAGTTTTTTTTTCGGACCAAATGGTTACCCAAGAAACCAAAAGCCACATATTTACTTGAATGAAGGCATTGAAAGTTACATATTGGCTGACAAAGAGAATCAACTACCCAATTCCCTTTAGTGAACTTTATGTACTCATTGATGAACTTGAAAGTTGCAAAAGTGATTAATATGTACGTTGTATGTGACTTGTTTTCCCAATTCCCTTTAGTGAACTTTATGTACTCATTAACGAACGTGAAAGTTACAAAAGTGATCTATACGTACGTTATACGGGACTTAAGTCGCATAAAGGGCACAAAAGTGCTCAAAACGGGATTTGGTAAGTCACAAAAAGTGCATCGATTTGCTTTCAAAATCAAATCACCTCTTCGAGTTTAAGTTTCAGTTAAAACAACATAAAGGCGTGGTCTTGTGGTAGCATGTTCGATTCTCACCACGAAGGTCGGGGTTCGATCCCCAAGCCGGGCAAGTTTTTTCCATAAGTAATTTAGTAATTGAGTGACCATTCTGTTGCGATATATGTAGGAATGTAGGAAAGAAGCAATTGAGCAATTGGTCGGATTTGGAATCCGGCGCGTGGCATCATGGCGGCACCGGTACAGAACACAGTAAATAATCAACAGAAGGTGATATGAACCGAAGCCAAGGGTTCAGTTGAGATAGAGAGAGATTTTTTGCTAATTTTGCGATTTTTTGGAAGCTGAATTAGACGGCCGCTGGAAGCTGAAAAGAAGATCTTTAAGACTTGTTTTGCAACTTGAAAGTACAATAAGAATTTAAATTTTGAGCTGCATAGAACGTACTTCATATCAATGATGTGGCTGAGTAGGCGTTTTTGTACCTGTTTTATGGGACTTTTGGTTGCTTGGGTAAGAAGTCTAAGGAGCCACTCTAGGATCCCAACGAAGTTCAAACCAACCATCGGACTGCAACCCTTGATCTTAAATATGGTTAAAAGTCTATGGAAAAAAATCCAACCAGATTCCAGTTGCTTTTTCCAGGTGAGTTTGTGTGAAATATCATGATTTTGCAAAGGTTTTGCTTCTGTGGTAAAAAAATGAATCAATACATGACTGAATAAAGTGTGCAATGATAAAAAAAGGGATTTTTTGAAAAAGTTAGAGTATTTCTTAAAATCATTGATACATTTTTTTCTATATTTTTACATTCAATGTCATATTAACACCTTCATTTCCTCCATAGAAAGTTTTTCGATCAAATGAATAGTTTTAAAAAAAACACACGTTTGTAATTGCCCGGATTCTAAATGATTATAGCCTTACTATAGATTATTTCCGTTTTTTTCATGGTTCATATCTTTAAAATAAAATCATCATATTTTAAATTTCCATAAAAAATTCTCAAAATTTTTGACCAGCAAATTGGTTCTTTGATTTGGTTATTAATCAGAGGAAAATTCGAGAAACCGTAATTCAATCATATTTTGGAAGTTGTGAAAAATGGTCAAAAAAATTACAAACATTCATATTTGGTCGGGATTCGACCAGATTGAACTGAACGCCATCAGCAGTTTTCCGAGACAATTGAGTTTAATGTACTTATATTTTTATCTTTGGACAAAATCTGTAAAACTCATCATCCAGAACCAATAGTTTATAACCCAAGGAACACATCCTAGTGAATAAATTTACTTGTTTTGGTCTGGCAAATGAATGACATGAGTTTCAAAATCTGCAGTTTATTTTTTTTCTTATGGCGTTCAGTTCGGTCTGGTCGAAGCCAGGCCATTTAGAGTGCTTCTAAATATAATACAGATGTTCCATGAATAGGTTTTTTTTTTTAAGAAAGCTAAACCTAAAGATCCCATCAAATATCAATTTAGCTCGTGATCTGGAAGGTTATTTGCTAAGAATTCAAATTCGAAGTTACAATGCTTCCACTTTTTGAAATCGTTCTCCAAAAATGGAAAAAAGGCTGCCAAATTTGCAATTTTTTTCTAGTATCTATCCAACATTAGATTAAAGTGGAGTTATGAGGAGTTTTTTTTCCAATCTTTTGAAATCTTAAAAATCGGGAATATCTAAAATAAATTAGGTGGGATATGATTCAATTGCTGCTGATGTATTTGGATAACAGAAATATAATTTCAAGTGATTTTCTTCCATCGTTCTGCTCTTGATTTTTTTCAATAATGCTTAAATTTGCTTTAAATAAGCTCATATTTTTGGGTTGGAAAATATCAAATTAAAAGAACGGCTTTTGCCAGAATTTCCATTAAAAGGCCCAGTTAAACATTCAATCGATAATTATAATGTTATTTGTTCATTGCTGTTTAAGAATGGAATTATTCCATTCGGTATAAGAAATTTGGTTGTGATAACGGCTATAAAATTATGTTTAAGCTAGGTACAGCTAAAGAAATTATACAAGTCCTTTTATCACAAACAAAAAATTTCCAAAATTATTGTGTTTTGAAGAAAATTCAAGATAAATTTTTTCCAAGGGCATATCCGCCAAATATAAAAAAAAATCAAGAATTTTTTCTTCATAATGGGTACACATCATTTCCAACTATTAAAAATGATTTTTAACGAAAAATTAAAAAAAAACATGAAATAAAGGATTAAACTTTTAACGCGATTTTCTCTATACAGGAATGTTTGCACATTCGCCCTTTACTTGAACCAATACCGAACTGATATTTTTTTCCAAACAAATCGCCTAATTTGTGTGTTGAACAAATTGATACTTATTTAAATTGTATAATAAGGCTGAGTCGATTTGGAGTCTTTTTCGATTTTCTCAAACCCTGGGATCTAAAAAGCTTCGTTTTTGTCCAAAACTCATCCATGAATTTTTGCAAAACTTTTAAGTTACGTTAACATGAGTAAATTTGAACTTTAATGTTTGTATGGGAAAATTGAGTATTTTGTTGCGAAAAATCAGCATATTTTTTTTTTCTTATGTGAAACATGGGCATAACGGCGAACTCTGACCGTGGAATCTGCGATCTCTTCGCCCAAAAATTTTCCAGTATCTTCACTTCAGCTTCAACATCCTCAGAACATATAGATAGCGCTGTCAGGAACGTTTTGCCATTGGGCTTCTCAATAAATGGTATTGAAATCGAGGAGGCAGCCATCTCTAGAGCAGCAGCGAAGCTTAAGAATTCCTTTTCTACGGGCCCGGACGGGATACCAGCTGCTTTTTTAAAAAGTTTCATGCCTGTCTTGCTGACCCCTATTCGGCTCATTTTTCAAGCTTCGCTAGATAGAGCCACCTTCCCTCTACTATGGAAGGAAGCTTACATGTTCCCGGTACATAAAAAAGGAGATAGAAGAGATGTTAACAATTACCGTGGAATCTCTGCCTTATGTTCGATTGCCAAACTATTCGAATTGGTGGTTTTGGATCCTTTCTTCACGTACTGCAAAAATAACATCTCCAATGATCAACACGGATTCATGCCCAAACGCTCTACGACAAGTAACTTGCTAACGTTCACTTCTTTTGTGCATGAAAGTTTTGTTGCCAAATCTCAAACCGATGCAATCTATACCGATCTGTCTGCTGCTTTCGACAAGGTGAACCATGAAATTGCCATCGGTAAACTCGAACGCTTAGGATTCTGTGGTACTCTACTCGGCTGGTTCCGCAGTTATTTAACTGGTCGTAAATTGATTGTTCGAACGGGTGACACCTTTTCCAGGCAATTTCCTGCTACCTCCGGTGTGCCTCAAGGTAGCCATCTCGGACCGATTATTTTCCTAATTTACTTCAACGACGTGTTGTCACTCCTCGACGTCCCCAAACTTGGCTATGCTGATGACCTAAAACTATTTTACACCATAAACGACAACGACGACATCAATTTCCTGCAACGTCAATTCAACCTCTTCGCTGAGTGGTGTGACATTAACTGCCTGCCATTAAACCGCAGCAAATGTGCAATCATCAGCTTTTCTCGTAAGCGGCAGCCTTTAATTGCGGAGTACTTCCTCGGAGACGAACCCATCGCACGTGTGAACCACGTTAACGATCTTGGCGTAATCCTAGATCAGCGCCTGGAATTCAAGGCACACACCAACTATGTGATTGACAAAGCATCCAGAAGCCTCGGTTTCATTTTTAGAGTGGCGAAGGACTTCAAGGACGTGTATTGCTTGAAAAGCTTATACTGCAGCATTGTTCGTTCCATCCTTGAATACGCTTCAGCTGTCTGGTGTCCCTACTACCAGAACGGTGTCGATCGGCTCGAGACCATTCAGCGGCGATTCTTGCGATATGCCCTTAGACACCTGAACTGGCAAGACCCTTTTCGCTTGCCTAGCTACGAAAATCGATGCCGCCTCATAGATATCGACACCCTTCAAGCCCGCAGACAAGCAACACGTGCCTCATTTGTCGCCGACCTCCTGACATCGCGAATCGACTGTCCCACGCTATTGGAGGCTATTCCGCTTAGTGTACGACCCCGTGGATTCAGGAATCAGGATCTTCAATTGTACATTCCCTTTCGAATGAACAATTACGGAGCTAACAGCGCCCTCATCGGTGCAATGAAATCTTTCAACCGTTTTTCGGTGCATTTTGACTTCGACATTTCGAGGGATGTTTTCCGAAGAAAAGTGATTAGGGCCTTGAGATCCCCATAGTTAGATTTAAATGTTTTGTTTTTAACCTTAATTTTAAGTAATCATTGGGATCAACATGTGATCCGTTGATCAGAAATAAATAAATAACAAATAACAAAAACCGAACCTGGTGTTTCTGCCAATTTATAAATTTTCTAAAGGAAATTTCCCGCTGAACAACTTTGCCGAAAACTGTAATTTCGAATCATATTTGACAAAATAGTTATTACGTATTTAATTGGAGTATCTTATTTGGCATTGAAAAATAATAAACTCAATTGTCATCACTGCTGGGTGCCTAGCAAGGTATTGCAAGACTACTTTTCATGCAATACTTCACGAGACACCAGCAGTGATGTCAATTGAATTTATTGTTTATGAATACGAAACGACATACCCATGTTCAACAGCTAATAACTTTTTTGTCCAATGAGATACGAAAATACGGTCTTCTACAAAGTTGTTCAACGGGAAATTTCCTTGAGAAATTTATAAAATGACATATCAACCATCAGCTGGCTCAGTTCCACAGAAGAAATAAATATAATGTTGATTTTTTAGTAACTTAACAGGTCAAATTTACTCATGTAAACGTTACTTAAAAATTCTGCAAAAAATCGTGTATGAGTTTTGGAAAAAAGAAAGTATTTTAGACCCCGGGATTTGAGAAATTCAAAAATGACCCCAAATCGACTAAGTCTACAACAAACGTTAGCTTTGCATTATTTTATTTTTGTACCTTCCTACATAATTCAGCAACCTTACAGAACTTAGATTTTTTAAATCATACATTCAAAACAGTAAGCATTATGAGAATCCGACATTCTTGTCAAAGCATCTAAAAGGGAGGCGCCACGAACCCATCAATAAATCAGAAACTGGGGCATTCAAATTCATTCATAATCAACTTCTTACAATTACACTTCAATAGATGAAACAATCAACTGTTGGCAACAAAATATTAACAACAATCTAAGGCGAAGCGACGTGAATTGCCACTATCGACTACTGGTGGGCACACATCAAAGCCGAATTGATTGGTCTATTAGTGAAGTCTCACATTGATGTCATGCCTGGATGCGATACCATCTACATATCGCCGATGTACATCTTTGAAATGTGATCCACGCTTTAGTGCCCGATTCTGGTGAAACCTGGTGTGTAATGTAAGCGCCATTCCGTGCTATTAGGTGCTTTAATAAAGATAATTAAGATACGGTCGCGGCGCAGCAGACAATGGGCGCCCAAAGCGGCCGGGTCGGGGGATTCATTTAGTGATTCGCGGTTGTAAAGCTTCCCTCTTCCCCAATAGAACTAGAGGGAAACCGTGGACAAAAGCTGTAAGTCCCTTCCGGAAGTCCGTAAGAACCGCGAAGCTCGTAAAACGAAAGTCGCTGTTCTGTGTCTACGATTGATCGTTCTCATGAGTTTTTTGTCTGTAGACCTGCCGACGACATTGCGTACTATTTAGGTGCCGTACATCGGAATTTGTAGCCGCGGTCATTATTTTATTCATTATCGTAATGGTTTATGGTTATACATGGTAAATTAGCATAGATTAGGGAATTGGGAGCAATAATATTAATATCGGTAACGACAATCGCTTTACAGCGCCCATGGGACAGTTCCGTGTCGCGGTTCTCTTCTCTCGGGTCTGCCTGTTTCCCGTTTCATTTCATTCAACGGAATAGACCAAGGGCGCACTACCGGTTTCGATAGTAGATGGAATTGAATTTTCCTTTCGTCGCCACAGCAATAATAATGCTCCGGATGTCCCCTAGCGATGGACGTGAACATTGTTGCACTGATATGCGGTTTTTGTGGTTTTGTTCTACAGTTAAGAGGGAATCAATTTCGAATCTGGCGAAAGCATATTGAAGGATTTGATCAAATCGGATGTTTTATTTTTCTTATGAACGTTTTACGTCTGTTTCTGAAAATCTTTGAATTATGATTTTCTTTCTTCTAATCATAAAATGATTGTTAATCATTACAAATGATTCAACTAATAAATAAATTTTGATATTACCGTTGTTTGCCGATAACTGAATGTTAATTTCTAGATTTTCGAAAAAACAGTAACACTTCCAAGTCTAAATTAGAGATATGTCGAATATTTGGATGGCCGAATACCGCCCAAAAATCGTTAGACTGAAAGTTCGGTTCACTGAATAGTTAAGCCAAGTAAAGTCTGTTTCACATAGAACCTGGTCGAATAAAATAGATAATTTCTCCGCAAAGAAATACCGTACAACAAAAGTGAAAATGTAATTTTGAAGGGTTTTTATTGCACTTTAAGGAAAAAAATACATGAAAATTTTTCGTCAGCTTTTCGGATGAATTTTCGAACTTTTTTTGTGATACCACCCATCATTTTCTGCACAGTACTGCCTCATTCGCCATCTTGTTCCACCACTTTCCATTTGAGCGGATTTTTTCCTGGTTCTTCCACATTTCTTCAGTTTGCCATTAACTATTGCTCCATATTTCTCGATGGGACGAAAATCCGGACAGTTTGGTATCAATCCACTTTTTTCAACAGAATCGATCTTGTTCTCCTTATACCACTTAACGACATCCCGGCTGCAGTGGCAGCTTGCCAGGTCCGGCCAGAACTTCACCGGACCTTTATGGGACCGAATGAATGGCAAAACCCTCTTCTGGAAACATTCTTCTTTGTAAACATTTCCATTCATTGTGTCCCCAGTGATGAGAATCTTAGTCTTCCTCCCACAACTACAGATCCCTTGTAAAATCATCAACTAACGAGCAAATTTATCTGCGAAAACAAACTAGAATCTACCCGCAACACTCCCTTTACGCTTCGCAAGGTAAAATTTGTTACCGGGTATTTGTCCAAAATCTATTTTGACGTAAGTTTCGTCGTCCATCAAAATGCATCCGTTATACTTGGTCCACACTTTTTCGTACAACTTCCTTGCCTTGGTTTTGGCAACCAGGTTTTGTTTCAGCGTCCTGTTGGGGTGTTTGCTTGCATGATACGACCGCAAGCCTTCTCGCAAACAAATTCGTCAAGCTGTACTGTGGTTCGTCTTGAACTTTTTCGCCAAATAATGCAAGGAGATTCCAGAATTATTGTGAACTGATTGAATTACCTTTGCTCGCAGCTTCCGGTCAAATGTTACAGTTTTACGCCTGGTTTTTTTTTGCTCGATCCACCGTAAGGGTCTCCCGGTAACGTTGCAGCATCGAATTAACAGCCATTTTTGGATATTTCAAGAATTTCGCGATCTTTACCCCTGACCACGTCGGTTTCTCTACGTGAGTGAGCAGAATTTTCTCTAGCCTTTCGCGTTCCATCGTCGATAACTTTTGACTGACTGCTTCAATCTTGATGAAATTTTCACCACTAAGTAAACAAACCATCCGAATCAAAACACTTGTCACGGCGCGCCTCCATCATATGAAATTTTGATATTTTTTCCGTGTAGATGGCTAGGAACAGATAGCAAAGGCTGTGCGAAAGAACCTTTAAAGTTGTCAGGAAGTAGTTCGGAGAGATTTCTCTAAAAGAAGAATAAGCGACAACTGATAGAAGCATTTTGTGAAGATAGAGCGCCAGATTTATTGAGCAGTTATTTTTTGATACGAATTTAAGGCCATTCTTGGATGACTAGTTAGACCACGTCACGTGAAAGGTAACCGCATCTGAAAAGAGAAAAAACCAAAAGAATTAAATTAATAAATAATTTGTAAAATACTCCGAATAGGCAAGTGGAAAGGATTGCACAACGTTGTGATATAAGTACTACGTCTTTCGAGCAATCCGCGATCAAAGTAAGATTACATATTGTTTAAAAGTTGATATCAAATGAATATTTATGATGATTTCACATCAGGCTTCCACTGTGCAAGTTATTTAACCGCAACCAGCGTCCAGCAGTAACAGAACCAAAACGGCGTCAAAGGCGTCGGCTTTTAGAAGATCGTTGCTATAGTTACCAGTCAGTAGCATACAAGTGAGGTTACCTTAAAAAAATGTAAACAAACGAAATCATTATCTTGCAATCACTATTTAGGAACATCTTATTAAGCCGCATACAGAATTTAGAAGAGCAGGAGTAGAAATAGAGAAAATTACTAAACGTAAGTAACTTACCTATGAGATTTAGCCATAAGTTAAACAATGAAATCGTTACAGGAATTTTTTAATATATTGTATATTAAAAACTCGGAAACAACTCTACATCACTCTTCTAAAATCCACATTAAAAAATTCGTTTACGATGACGTCGGAAGCTTCGACCACGGCACAGGAGATGAATCGGAATACTGGAACAGTACCAAAAAGGGTGTCTGGAGTACTGTCTATGTCATGCATCGGTGTTTCTTGCATCTTCCCGGGTTCTACAGCTGGAATGCTACAATGCAACAGGTGCGCTATTTGGTTCCATTTAAAGTGTGTCAACGCTTCGGACGACGCCATCAAGCGTGCCTGGACATGCAAAGGCTGCACCAATGATGTCTCAAAGGTTCCTCGCAATCAGTCACGAAGAAATGAAACATCTAGCCCCTGTCAAGTGTGTGGCGGCCCAGAAACGGAGGAGATGGTGCAGTGCGACTTTTGTGATTTGTGGCACCACTTCCAATGCGTGGGCGTCACGGAAGATATCGCAGACATGAGTTGGAAATGCCCAAATTGCGAAGCAGGAAACATTACCGAACACATCGTAAGTACGAGAAATGAAACCCATGTACCACGATCAAATCCTCAGTTAGCAGAAAGGCTTTCATTATTGTCAGTAAGCAATAGAAATAGTACCGTAGAGTCAACATATTTTACGGTCCCTCTGACCAACACAATTGTTAGTGCAATGCCTTCGTTAGTAACCACCCCCGCAATCACCATAGCCCCCGCGTATACGCTCGCTCCCTACGGAAATATATATTCGCTCAATGCTCCCCAATCTTCAAATGTCTATACTATGAGTACTTCCCTTCCGGGCGGCGTGTCAAGTGAAATGCGTGAACCCCCTGCTGCCTCTTATAGTAACTTGTTCCGACCAATGGCTTCAGTTTCAAATGAACCAGTCTACACTACAGCCGCAACCGACAGTTTTCGTGTTATGCCATCAACCGATCATCGAAGCCACCAGATTTTAGGTTCCGTGGATCAATCGAAAAAGCAGAACGCTCCGAGTCTATCGCGGCCTGGCGGAAGAGACTATATTCGTTTGGAGCTACAAAAACTGGAAGAAGAACAACGTCTCCATGAGGAAGAGTTCGCAAGGAAGAAGGAATTGCTTCAAAGGCGCTATGATTTAATGCGAGAAATGGCTTACGACTCTCACACGGCGGATCCTCACTCGAGAGTGGAAGAACGTCAGCAACGTCCGTCTATGTTCCAGAGTCCAAAGAAAAACTTACCGCAGGAGCAT
Organism: Uranotaenia lowii; assembly: GCF_029784155.1. Lineage (NCBI taxonomy): Eukaryota > Metazoa > Arthropoda > Insecta > Diptera > Culicidae > Uranotaenia > Uranotaenia lowii. The sequence continues at coordinate 92,097,266 of NC_073692.1, forward strand.
CAACCGTACCAACAAGAAGTCGTAGAAAAACATCACACCCCGAATCATGCAACGATCTTTAATCATCAGGCACAGTTGCAGCCGAGGACTTCTCAACAGCTCTTCGAGAATCGATATCAGCGAAGGATTCCAGATGACACATACGTTAACCTGACAGCAGCTGATGGACGGATTCGGCAGGATGCTGCTAGATTTCCCTTGTATTCAGTTCATGGACAGTTTACCCCTCGACATCGCTCCACACCGCAACACCGCGGATTCCGCTCTGTGGTTGGAAATGCCCAGGCTGAAGTTGATCTCGAAGGTGACCTTACTAACAGTCAGGTAGCTGCTCGAAAAGCCGTATCTCAAGAGCTACCTATCTTCACTGGTGTTCCGGAAGAATGGCCGCTGTTTTATGCAACATACAATACCACATCAACCATGTGCAGATTTCCATCAGAGGAAAATTTGATCCGACTCCAGAAATGCCTGCGGGGTAAAGCACACGACGCGGTTAAATGTATGTTGATGAATCCATCGAATGTTGGTAGCATCATTTCAACCTTAAAGATGTTATTTGGCAATCCTGAGATCATCGTGCATAACTTAATTTCTAGAATTCAAACCACTCCTTCTCCTCGAGCTGATCGTTTGGAAACCATGGTGGAATTTGCACTTTCAGTGAAGAATTTGTGTGCTACTATTGATGCGTGCAAACTGCACGAGTACACATATAATGTTGCACTGCTGCGTGAACTAGTGGAAAAGCTGCCAATCGAATATCAAGTTGACTGGGTCAGGTACCGAAGATCCATCGTTGACGTAAGACTAACCACATTCTGCGATTGGTTGTATGATTTCGCTGAGACCATTTCACCCATAGCCTCCTTTGCAAGCGTGGCTAAAGGTGCCAAAAGGGGGGCAACTTATTTGAATGTGCATTCTGAGATCGATGCTGACCAGTTGATGGAATCTAGGAGTTATAGTTTGCAGTATCACCAAATTAAAGAACCAAAGGAAAAACCAAAGCAACATTTTCGGTCAACAGTAGAGACAGATAGATCCTGTAAAATTTGCAAAGGTAACTGCGTTTCATTGGAAAGGTGTAAGCGTTTTTGTGAATTCAGTTATAAGGGTCGCTGGGCTGCAATCCATGAATTCGGTTTCTGCAAAAGATGTCTAGGGAAACATGCCAGGACAACATGCAAATCCCAAAGGTTATGTGGCCAAGAGGGATGCGTTTACAAACATCACCCCTTGCTTCATAAATTCCAAAATGTTACCGTGCCAAAGGATGGTCCCGTCGTGTCTTTCGACAGCAATAGTCACTATAATAGGTCGAACCAGGTACTATTTCGTGTCATTCCTGTTTTGCTTCACGGACCTTGCAAAACTGTCAGGACATATGCCTTCCTAGATGACGGCTCATCTGTAACATTGATGGAAAGCGCGTTAGCTGCAGAATTGGGGGTGACTGGGAGAACAGAACCACTGTATCTTCATTGGACGGGCGACAAAACTCGTGATGAATTGGATTCAGAAAGGTTAACATTGGATATATCGGGCACTATGTCGGGGCACAAAAAGTATCGTCTCCCCGAAGTGCATACCGTCTCAAATTTAGGTTTATTCCACCAGTCTCTAGACATGCAAGAATTGGCCAAAAGATACCATCATCTGCGAGGGATCCCAGTGGACTCTTACCACAACGTCCAACCGCGCATACTTATTGGAAGCGATAACGCAAATCTCGGGTATGTTTTGAGAGGGCGCGAGGGCAAGATGCAGGAGCCAGTCGCTAACAAGACTCGTCTAGGATGGATCGTCTATGGCGGATGCGATATGCATAATCAAAAATTTCTTGGTTACCATGGCGTGCATATGTGCCAGTGTACTGGCTCTCAAAATGCCGCACTCAATCAGGCCATGCGCGAATATTTTTCTTTAGACGGACTGGGGATTACAAAGTCAACGACGCTTATCGAATCGAATGATGACCGTAGAGCTCGGGAGATTTTAAAGAGCTTCAAGCGAAGAGGTGATGGACGTTTCGAAGGCCCGCTTCTTTGGAAGTACGATAAATTTAGATTACCGAATAGTAAATCGCAAGCTCTGCGTCGTTACGAATGTCTTGAAGCTAGAATGAAGAAGGATGCCTCTCTAGCCACTGTTCTTCATGATAAAATTAAAGATTATGTTTCGAAAGGCTACATCCGGAAACTCAACAAGGACGAAATTGAAAGAGATGACCAAAAAATGTGGTATCTACCTATTTTTCCAGTGGTGAACATCAACAAGCCAAATAAAATTCGCATCGTGTGGAACGCAGCAGCTAAGAGCCATGGAATCGCCCTGAATTCGCTTCTCTTAAAAGGTCCAGACCAAAATGCGTCACTGGTCGATGTTCTGATTAGATTTCGTCAGCATCGCATAGCCGTATGCGGTGATCTGAGAGAGATGTTTCATCAGGTTATGGTGTCCGAAGAAGATCAACACTTTCAAAGATTTCTTTGGAAGGAAGACCCAAATGATCCAAGTCCTAGCACATATGTTATGCAAGTTCTCACCTTCGGAGCATGCTGTTCTCCGAGTATTGCACAATATGTCAAGAACGTCAACGCCGGAGAATACGCAGGACAGTATCCCCAAGCAGCAGAAGCGATAATTGAAAACCATTACGTGGATGATATGTTGTTGAGTGTAGAAAGTGAAGCGGAGGCGATTCGATTAGCAAACGAAGTGCGTTTCGTTCATGGACAAGCCGGATTTGAAATGCGAAATTGGATATCTAACTCCTCAGAAGTATTAGCTGCTTTGAATCAACCGAACACCCCGGACAAAAGTTTGAATCTTGGTTCTGAGCTGCCTACGGAGAAGGTTCTAGGCATGTGGTGGTGTACCTCAACAGACTGTTTTACTTACCGTTTATCAAAAAGGCACGATGACGAGCTTCTTGCAGGCCAGCGCATTCCAACAAAACGGGAAGTACTTCGGACGCTCATGTCCGTATTTGACCCTCTAGGATTCCTGTCAAATTTATTAATCCATCTGAAGATCATTCTACAACAGACCTGGAGAACTTCAATCGGGTGGGATGAACAGATTCCTGAAAACATTTTCGAGCGTTGGCTGGAGTGGATAGCGGTTTTACCGAAGGTCCAAGAAATACGTATCCCTAGGTGTTTTCGCTCCGAGGTCTCATCTGGATTAGATGTTAACATTCAACTTCACACGTTCGTCGACGCCAGTGAACTTGGGTACGCAGCGGTAGTCTACCTACGTTTCAAACAACATGACAGGATAGAATGCGTTATCGTCGCAGCTAAATCTCGCGTAGCTCCACTAAAGTTCCTATCGATCCCTAGAATGGAACTCGAAGCTGCACTTATTGGGGCACGGCTAGCCAATTCGATATGCAAGGCATGGAGTTTGAATGTCAATCAGCGGTTCTTTTGGAGCGATTCCAGAGATGTGTTGTGTTGGATTCGATCGGATCATCGACGTTACTCTAACTATGTCGGACATCGTGTCAGCGAGATACTGGATTTAACCCAAATGTCAGAATGGAGATGGACACCAACAGATGAAAACGTGGCGGATGAAGGTACCAAATATCAAAGGTCACCAGAGTTGACAAACGATAGCCGCTGGCTGAATGGCCCAGAATTCTTAAAAGAAGACGAACCAACGTGGCCAATCGAGCGAGTAGTTACCAAACCGACACACGAAGAATTAAGAGCATCCATTTACCATCACAAACATGTTCGCCAAGTACCAGTTGAACTATTTGAAGCGACGCGATTCAGAAGTTGGAATCAACTAAGACGAACAGCAGCATGGGTTCGAAGATACCTCATCAATCGTTATAATCAAGCACACAAAAAACCTCTCGTAGTCGGTCCTCTCTCTGGCCAAGAAATTCACAAGGCAGAACTAGTTCTTTTCAAACAAGCACAACTCGAAAAGTTCTCTGAAGAAATCGCAATTTTGTCAGATAACAGCGCTTCCCACGAACTCATACCAAAATCAAGTTCGATTTACGAATTCTGGCCGTTTCTAGATGAAAAAAAAGGTGCTAAGAGCCAGAACGCGTATTGGAGCATGCAAAATGGCTAGCATGGATGCCATACATCCCATAATCCTTCCGAAAAAGAGTCCTATAACGAGCCTCATAGTTCACCATTACCATGTACGTTTCTACCACCGCAATCATCGCACCGTGTTGAACGAGCTAAGACAACGTTTTCGAATAGTACCCCGATTTGCTAGTGTTCTCTGGCAGGTACGAGCTGCATGTCAAATCTGTAAAAACTTACGAACCATTCCACAACCCCCTCCGATGAGCGATCTACCTGAATCAAGATTGGCAGCCTTTTCCAGACCATTCTCCTTTGTTGGAATCGATTACTTTGGTCCAATTAACGTCACGGTGAGGCGTAGTTCTGAAAAACGTTGGGGCGTACTCATAACTTGCTTAACGGTGCGGGCGATTCACATTGAAATAGCTTACTCACTTTCTGCACAATCATGTATTATGGCCTTGAGGAATTTCATGGGGAGAAGAGGTGTTCCCATAGAAATTTTTAGTGATCGTGGTACCAACATGGTAGGAGCAAGTAAGGAACTTTTAACTGCACTTGAGTCTATGGATCAAAATTTTGTCATCCAAGAAATATCGAGCCCTAATACAACCTGGTCATTCATTCCTCCCGCCTCGCCGCATATGGGTGGATCATGGGAGAGAATGATCCAAACGGTAAAAAGAAATCTCAACCAGATAAAGCCACGGCATCAGCTCACAGATGAAGTTCTTAAAAACCTGTTGATAGAGATCGAAAATGTTGTCAACTCCAGACCACTGACACATTTAACAATGGACAACGAAATTTCTTCTGTGTTGACTCCTAACCACTTCCTTCTGGGATCATCAAACGGGTTGAAACCGGCGACTTCTTTCAATGACAGCAACCAAGCTTTGAGAAATACTTGGCAAACATCGCAAATTGAGGCAAACGTTATCTGGAAACGCTGGATTCGAGATTACTTACCCGATCTCACCAGGAGAACGAAATGAACCACACCAATTAAATCGATCAAGGTGGATGATGTGGCCCTAGTTGTTGACCCCAACCTTCCACGCAACTGCTGGCCACTCGGTAGAGTGATTTCGGCTATTCCTGGCAAAGACGGTGAAGTAAGGGAAGCAGTAGTGCAAACCGCACATGGAGTTTATGAGCGTCCGGCTGTGAAGCTTGCAATACTTGATGTACGGCGCGATGCATAAGTAAACCAGGCACCGGTTTACGGGGGGGGAGTGTCACGGCGCGCCTCCATCATATGAAATTTTGATATTTTTTCCGTGTAGATGGCTAGGAACAGATAGCAAAGGCTGTGCGAAAGAACCTTTAAAGTTGTCAGGAAGTAGTTCGGAGAGATTTCTCTAAAAGAAGAATAAGCGACAACTGATAGAAGCATTTTGTGAAGATAGAGCGCCAGATTTATTGAGCAGTTATTTTTTGATACGAATTTAAGGCCATTCTTGGATGACTAGTTAGACCACGTCACGTGAAAGGTAACCGCATCTGAAAAGAGAAAAAACCAAAAGAATTAAATTAATAAATAATTTGTAAAATACTCCGAATAGGCAAGTGGAAAGGATTGCACAACGTTGTGATATAAGTACTACGTCTTTCGAGCAATCCGCGATCAAAGTAAGATTACATATTGTTTAAAAGTTGATATCAAATGAATATTTATGATGATTTCACATCAGGCTTCCACTGTGCAAGTTATTTAACCGCAACCAGCGTCCAGCAGTAACAGAACCAAAACGGCGTCAAAGGCGTCGGCTTTTAGAAGATCGTTGCTATAGTTACCAGTCAGTAGCATACAAGTGAGGTTACCTTAAAAAAATGTAAACAAACGAAATCATTATCTTGCAATCACTATTTAGGAACATCTTATTAAGCCGCATACAGAATTTAGAAGAGCAGGAGTAGAAATAGAGAAAATTACTAAACGTAAGTAACTTACCTATGAGATTTAGCCATAAGTTAAACAATGAAATCGTTACAGGAATTTTTTAATATATTGTATATTAAAAACTCGGAAACAACTCTACATCACTCTTCTAAAATCCACAACACTGTCAATTGATTCGCGATGTGACCACTAGGAGCGCTGCAGTAAATGAAAAGATGCGACCAAATTCTATGTGAAACAGACTTTATGCGGCCAAATAGGCCGAATAGGCAAAACATTTATTTTTCAAGTTTATTCAATAACATAATTGTCAAATTTTCGATTTTGTATAATTTATAAAGTATCCAAATGTTATATTGAAAATGCTACACAATCATCTAAAATGTAAGGTTTGAGTGAAACATTTTCGGGGTATCCGTGCTTGCCCATAAATCCAATAAAATATTCTGGATAATTCAAATCTGGCCGAGGTGAACAGTTGTTTTCAAAACTTTCCGGATTAGACCCGGTTTTATTAAAATTATTGGCTCAATCAAATAAATAACTTAAATTTTATATGGAAATTTTAACATTTTGTGTTCAAAAAATCGAGTTTAAACATATTTCAAAATAAACATAAATTTAAGTTTCATCCTAAGATATGATTTCAATACTGCTGCTATGATTCAATGAAAACATTAAATTTCAAATTATTATTTAAACATTAAATTATAATTCTTTTTCTTTTGTATGTTTTTGGCCTACATATTGCAAAAAATTGCCTTTCCCGTCCGTGAAACAGAAAGTTTTGTTTGGTCAACGTTAAAGATTTTCGTTCTTTTTAACAACTATTTTGAAAATATCTTGCTCAAATTGGACTTTCATCTTATTCTATATCAAACAAACAATTTGAAATTGCTTACAACAGTTTCGACTTGTTTTAACCCAGATTTCACAGAAACCCATTCCCTTTGAAGATAAACGCCTTTCAGTTTTATATTGGTAATTTTTTTTAATCAGAAAAAAATGTTGTAAAACATCATCTGGCTGAAAAAAAAAACAACTTGAAACATGAGGACATTAAGATGGAAGAAATCGTATGAAATTTAAATAATCGCAATTGGATTTTCATTAAAAACCCAGAAAAATATTCGACCGAATATTCAGCCAAGTATTCGATACATCTCTACCTATAGCAATATACAGAAACCTTTTCGAATTTTTTGAATTTATGATGAAGAATGCAGTGAAGACTATCTCACTGCATTCTTCATCATACACATTATGGATACACATTATAGATTTTATAACTTATCTTTCACTGTCAAAATTAAGTTAAGAACAAACCTGATTTAAGATATCACATTAAGGACCGTGAGGAAATCTAATCCGGGAAACACTAAAATATCGGTTTTTCCTATCATTACATATAAGGTTTTATAATGAACTGAGTCGATTTGAGGTGATTTCTCAAACCCTGGTCTCGTTTTGGTTCAAAACTCATCCATGATTTTTGCAGAATTTTTAAGTAACGTTTACATTAGTGAATTTGAACTTTTATCTTTGAAGGGTGATTCGGTCAAAATTTGGTCAAGGGAAAATGCGTGTGAATCGGTGAAATCGTTTATCTAAACAATCAAATTAAATTTCTTTTTCAAGTTTAATTAGTGTAAAATTCTGGAAAAATATTCAGTTAGGCTTCCGTTTTTCCAAATCCGAATTGCCGGGCCTTACGCTTAACCCCTGCCATCAGATTTTGTGCGACTAGCTCGGATTTTCGCGATGCGCGAGAAAAATTTGGATACGCTGCTCTTCTTTCTTGGACCAAGGTGGGTATTAGACTGAGTCGATTTGGGGTCATTTTTGGATTTCTCAAACCCTGGGGTCTTAAATGCTTTGTTTTGGTTAAAAACTCATGCACGATTTTTTGCAGAATTTTCAAGTTACGTTTACATGAGTAAATTTGGACTTTTATGTTTGTATGGGAAAATTGAATATTTTGTACTAAAAAATCAACATCATTTTTGTTTCTTCTGTGCAACCGAGCCTGCTAATGGTTTTTGTGCCAATTTATAAATTCTTCAAAGGAAATTTTTCGCTGAACAACTTTGTCGAAGACCGTAATTTCGTATCTTATTGGACAAAATATTTATTAGCTGTTCAACTGGGGTATGTCTTTTGGCATTGATAAACAATAAATTCAATAGACATCACTGCTTGTGCCCCGCGAAGTATTGCATGAAAAGTAGTCATGCAATACCTCACAAGGCACCCAGCAGTGGTGTCTATTGAATTTATTGTTTATCAATGCCAAAAGACATACCCCTGTTGAACAGCTATTAACTTTTTTGTCCAATAAGATACGAAGTTACGGTCTTCGACAAAGTTGTTCAGCGGAAATTGCTTTGAAGAATTTATAAATTGGCACAAAAACCATAAGCAGGCTCGGTTGCACAGAAGAAACAAAAATGATGTTGATTTTTCAGTACAAAATATTCAATTTTCCCATACAAACATAAAAGTCCAAATTTACTCGTGTAAATGTAACTTAAAAATTCTGCAAAAAATTGTGGATGAGTTTTGGACCAAAACGAAGCAACGAAGCCCCAGGGTTTGAGAAATTCAAAAATGACCCCAAATCGACTCAGTCTAGTGGATATATAGTAGGTGCACTGATCCTTGAAATTTCCGAATCAGCCATGTTGGTTGTTCAAATTGACTACCATGGCTACGTTGCGTATGTTTACAAATAATTTTTCAATCGACTGGTTGATTTCGTTGTAATATTTTATGACACTCGGTACTGCTGCTGACCTGTAAGTGAAAAGTCGCGCGAAACTCCCGAAGCAAATTCGGGGGGAGTTAATTGATGTTTAAGTTTGTGGCTTTCGTTGAAAGGAAGCAGCAGCAGCAGAATATCAGTTGTTGGTTGATTCCCAATTCATACCTGTTGTCGCAGAACACCATCGTGGAACTGCTCATAAATCCGATGAACAAGCAAAACATCGGAAATACGGATGAAATCGGCAGCATTAATTTTGGTGCTGGAGCAGGTAAGTTTTTTCAGATAGGAATTTAATTGAATTGAATGTAAATGTTTCACATTTCACCATTCTTGCTTTCAGATACCTTAAAAATTGAAAATAAAAAACATGAAATGCAAACAGCAACTGAAACGAAAAAAAATTTATAAACAAAATTTTGAAGCAGGATGTTCAGGACATGACCATTTGTAAATAGTTGAATAAGGTAAGCAGTTTCCAGAGTTGAATTTGCAATTTTCTGCTGATGACCAACACTGGTTTCTATTTCCATCCAGATACGGTTCCCATCCCACTGCTGTCTGCCGGTTTCTTGATGCAGACGTCTAGCAAAAGCTGGAGCATATCAAAATCGCAAGGACCCAGGCAAATGGCAATATTATAAATAAAAACTGTTAATATTGAGGTTTTTTCTTCAATAGCTTCTAATCATGGCTGAAGAACGATTAACCATGCCGGAGTTTAATATTTTGCAACTTAATATATTTTCATCATCAACAGAAAACAAAAAAAAATAAATACGGTTGTTAAAGTATATGAATTCATGATAATACATTATAATTATGTACAAGCTGCAAATTCGCAAGGGACTTTTATTCAGAATCCGATTTTATATTCCACTCAGATGTCCTCCAAGAGGGTACCGCCAGATTCGACATTGAAGCTGAAGTTTTGTTGTCGAATATTGTTATTGAAGCCAATGCTAAACTCTCGACGAGATTTAGATCGGCTGAAAAACGGAAAAAATCTAAACAGGTATTGAATCATTCACTAACTTACTCACTTGCATGCTCCCAGCCCGTAAACGAGAAAATCTAGATCAGCGTTGGGATCCTTCCGGTAGGAAATATAGAACTTTCCCATCTCTGATAGGCTCACGGCGAAATTGAATAACAATATTTGACACCTTTAACGACTATTTGCTGCCCCTAACTCAATGAGGTACACTTTTACTAAGGTGGCGCAAAGGAACGCACACTATTGCACGTCGGAGGGAAAAAAGAAAAATAAACATAAACAAGCCCTTCGTCGCGACGCGTCGTTGTCAGGGAGCTTCATTTATCCTAGGCAAAATGCGTCGTGAAAATGGTCGGTAGTGACGTCACTTCTGTCATGGTAACTATGTTTACGAAGAAAAAACCTTACTTCTACTTTTGCAACGTTTCTTTCTCATCACCTCTCTTTCCACCACATTGCCCCTAACTACCCTTAATGTTTGAAAACAAACGCAACGAGCGTACCACACTACTCGCGCTCTTCGCGCCTACTTACTGCAAAAGAAAGAAAACCTTCTAATTCAATAACCTTGCCTTGGACCATAGTACTTTGAAATAGACAAGGTAGGCTATTCCGGCCTCTACACCTGTGTTGATGAAAGGCTCCAAAAATAGTTATGAGAATTATTAGCAAATGTATGGAATTCATATAAAAATCTTATTTTTCAAAGAATTGGTAAGCAATTAAATTAGGACAAAAATATGATTAATGCTTTTTAATACCATCAACTATGTTTGGCTCTTTGAATTATTAAAAAGTTTTATTTGGTGGGTTTTTTGCGCCTCGAAAAAAAAAATTTTGTTGATTTTTTGTAGTTTGATAGTCAGTTTTTGTGAAAATTTTCAAAGTAATCTCACAAAACGACTAATAGTCATCGAAATATTATGTACACTGCTTATTTCATGAAATCTTTGCTAAGAATGAAGGAATTTTTTTCGCTGATTTTATAATACATTCGGGGACGACGACGAAATTCTCTTTTTAATGTTAACAATTTATGTACAATACTTGGAAATTCAATGCAAACTTACCGTTTCATATAACCTCTGAGAATCAATCTTTGATTTCAAGAACTTTTCAGAAGAAACAAACGACTAATAAAGTCAAAATTAAAGATTTTGATTTCTATTCCATAGAAAACCAGTAATATTTCATAACTATTTTTAAACTGCGACCCAGAGATGGGTCTTGACTCAAACATTCGGTCAGCGAAACTTTTTTGTAGAGAAATGAATCCAACTGTGTTAGATGAAATTTCAGGGACTAGATAAGAGAAAATCGATGTTGAAAAACATGCGAAAAAAAAATATTCATACGCCAGGTTGGTCTCCTGTTGTAGAATGTTAATACATGGGCCCCGGAGAGGCGCAAGATGTGGGTTCAAGTCCTACCGGGAGACAAGGCCAATTTTTTTTCGCATGTTTTTCAACATCGATTTTCTCTTATCTAGTCCCCGAAATTTCATCTATCACAGTTGGATTCATTTCTCTACAATTTCATAACTATTTTTGTTTGTAGTAGGAATGCCGTGTACATACACGGAGCTGCCAAATGAGGTTTAGAGCAATGGCCTACCTGTTATATTTCAAAGTACTATGGCCTTGGACGGCATTTTGACAACTGAAGAGTGAATTGCAAAATCAAAATAGGAGCAACATTCTACACATATACACACCTTCAAAATTAGGGGTTTTCAGGTTTTTTAAATGGAAAATTTAAAGAAATACGTCAAGTTGATATTGACCAAATTTTGACCGTATCACCCTTTATATAAGAAAAAGCTTGATAATTTATCATACATCTAGGGGTGAAAATGATTTTAAAATTTTCTTTAAATGTAAAAACAAAATAAAAAATCAGAAAAAAATGTTTTTAAACATTTGATACAAAACGTTCACATAAAAGCGTGTGTAAACGATAGTAAACGTGTGTAAAGAAATTCACAAGACGTTACATTTTGTTGAAGCTTACCTCATATATTTAGGTAATTGAACTTTAAGATTTTTTTTAATGCAATATTATTAAGAAGTAGATATATAATTTCATCAACAATGGTGGATACAAACTGAAACAAAATTTGTTGGTGATTTCATTGAGCTAATCCGCCATTCTTGGTAAACACTTTCTGATGTCGTGAAAAAGATATCACGACATCAGAAAGTGTTTAAACTTGAGCAATTTTGGTTAGATTTTTGTTTTAGGATCAAAAACAATAAATCGCTTGTCTTAGATGTGATAAACAACGACACAAAAATTGTTTAATCATAATATAATAACAACACTACTTTTTTAATAAGATTATACTTTAAATTGATGAAAAAATTAAATTGAAGAAGTGCTGCGGCATACAAATGTTACAGCTAACCCCTATTTAACGGGTCGAGTTTTTTTACAACTTAGCTACGCCCTACGCCGGATAGATTATAACGAAAATAATTATCAAAGACCTATTTATTCTACATCTGAAAAAAAAATCATATTAATCACATGAAAAATAATGTATGGGAGAGTGGGGAATCATGGGCCACTTTTTTTCGTCGTTCCATAACTTCTTTATTATAAAAGATGAAAGGAAAATAAAAAATGGTATGGTTTTCTACATTTTCAAGGTATTATAAGGTATTTTTTTTTAATTTTTAATAAGTTATTTTCCCCAAATTCTGACTGTTTGAAAAAAAGCTATATTTTTTGGATTTTGAAAAATGGTGGGGAATCGTGGGCCACCAAATCCAAATTGACCAAATAACATGCAAAGTTTATGAGTTGACCCAAAACTGTGATTTCCTAATTCATTTCGTTATTTTAAAGCAATTTCAGATGATGAAATAAAAAAGAGAGCTGTGTATGATCGCAGCGATTCCAAAACCTGGCTCGCGAACGTTTTGGCAAAATTTCTTATACAGGATGGACCAAATATTTTTCATAACTCTTCATAACTTTACAGATAGGTTAAACGTATTTTAAGTTCTGAATGTGTATAAAAACATAGAAATATTGATGGTTTAAGATGTGTGGCCCACGTTTCCCCACAAGCTATGATTTGCAAATTGGTTGCGTTTGTGTGACTTATTGATGTTTCATCAAAAATTCCTTTTCCACGTGAAAGATCATGACAAAACTAAGATCATAAGCGTATGAGCATATTTATGTTATGCACTTTAGGTTCCCCATCGATGAAATTAGCGGGTGTTTTTTTAATTATGTAAGTGAATTTTTCTAACTTTTTTTAGCTTGATATATAAAAGAAGCATATGATGCGTATTTCAGTCAACAACATATAGGAATATATGCTCACGCAAAACGACGACGATGACAGTTGGTTTGAGATTTTTATCTCAACACACATCTGAGATATTAGAAGTGGCCCACGTTTCCCCATGGCCCACGATACCCCACTCTCCCCTACCTATTAAGAGGCGAACTAGTCAAAGGCTGAAAGTCTCTCTTATAAAAATATAAAAAAAATGCACCTGTTAATAATATAAGGCTGAACCTTTGTCTCGTGACAAAACGCATTTTTTTAAACTGCATTTCTCTGATAGCTGTATTTTGCGTTCCCTTGAGATAAATATTGCCACAATATTTGATTATTGGTGGAGTTTGAAAACAATTACTTGTAGAATTGCTTTGGGATACCATTCATTTGAAAAATACCACTTCGTGACACTTTTACAAGTTTGAAGAATTTCAATATCAACTTAGACAAGCCTGCATCAAAAATTTTAGTCATTGGCTTGTTATCAAAACAATACTCTTTTCTGTGGCCTTGAATAAAAAACTAACATGATTTGGGTTCAACGTCTTGCATAATATTTAAGTACCGTAAACTGGGGGAACTTTGATCAGCGGGGTTACTTTGATCAACATGAAATTTTTGCAGATAATCATCATTAATAAAGTATTAAGTTAAAATATCTGAAAACTGTTAACTACGTTTGATAGCCTGTAAATTGAGTTACAATAAAGCTAAGTTTGGTTTTTATTAGGAGATTTTTTATATAACTTAAAATATAGTTTTAAAATCTTAAAATATCTGGTTTTTTGAAGGCTCACAAACAAACCTCTCTCCTGATCAAATTTAAGCATTTAGGAGCAAATGGGTTGTTTAATGTGTAAGTTCAACTGTTTTTCTTGGTTTAGGTTAAGTTTAAGTGTTATTTTTATGGTCAATTGATGATGATTTTTGGGTATTGAAAAAAAGGGTCATTTTCCATTAAAAAGCCTGTATAGGAAACATGGCTTAAGACCCCATAAAGTTTGAAGAAAAAAACATGGGAACAGTACGAGGACTTAGGTAATTGCATGAAGGTAAAATTTAATTTGTTTTCGAGGCCAAAAAATATTGAGATATATTTATAATTTTTGCCCCTGAATGTATGCAGCTACCTTGTTCATATTTCGAGTATATTTGTTTTTGAAAGATAGCGTTGAAAAATTCAATTGAGTCCAAACAAAAAATTACTGTTATTGATGTTTTGAGCCTTCTATGCTTAATGGCATCAAAACAATAAATTTGAAGACGTTAAGATACGTAAGAACCATAGTGATCAAAGTTACCCCGAAACTCGAAATCTGGTTTTGTAGCAAACATTTAATTATGACTACAAATGTCGTTTGAATTTACTGCAATCCATAATCATGTTTAAAACTCCTCACCTCATTAAGGGTTTTAAAGCTTTTAGGTATTACAAAAAAGCAACCCTTTCCAAAATATTCTAAAATGAATGAAAAAAGTGATCAAAGTTCCCCATTTTACGGTACCGTCAACTGGGGCAACATGCAACAATTTTCAACTTCAATGGCTTCTAAAAAACTTATGTTCACAATTAATCCTACCCCTTATGCATCAAAAGTTTTAAGGATGCTGGGGTATCCAATTGGCGTAGTTAGAAAAATTATAGGTTTCTTCAGTTTTTTAAATTTTCTAAAAACATGCAATTTTCACCCTCCTTAGAAAATGGGGTAACTTGCAACAAACTTTGTTTTTAATGAAAAACCTTATGAACACGTACGAAAATGTATAGTTATTAATATTTTAGCGATGCCTAAAAGATCATTACGCATGACAACACCAATTGCAGTAGTTTTTGGGTCTGTAATAACTAATTTTCACATTTTTTCTGAAAATGAAGATGCTGCATACATTTAGGGGCTAAATAATACTACGAAAAATTCTAAAAACTGAAATCATTAAAATAAATGTTTGTATGAATGAAATTCCAATGTTTACAAACGCGTGATGCAAAACATTCATATTCCAACACATGGAAACGAGATTTACAAGGTATTTCTTTGATTTGCATTTTGTTGCATTTAACCCCAGACACCTAACGGAATTTTAAAAATATTTATTTAAAAAAATTGGGTGATTGTTCGAAAAATATTTTTACACCAACAATGTTGGTATAACATGAGGAAACCGGTTAAAAGTTTGTAGGTAATATTATCAAGCCGATCCGTCATACTGGGTAAAGTTTTTTTCGGCATAAAAAAATGTTAAAATTTGTACATTTATTGCTCGATTTTTCAAATTTCACATTAAAATAAAAAAACTTAAGAAAACTAACTTAAGATGTGAGAAATTATGTCATCATCATTTTGTGATCATTAAATGATAACTTTATTACAATACATTAAATAAAAAATTTATTTAATGTAGTGTTATATAAATGTTGCATCGAACCCCGCTGTTGCATGATGCCCCGTTTGACGGTACTTCTGAAAGAAGGGATCAGAGAATATGGAGTCTTGAATTTACTTTTAAATTTGAGTACTGAACAATATTAAAATTTTGAGTTGACAACCTTGCTTTTTTGTGAGCAATGAAATCCCATTGGTAATTACACAACAAGTCTTTACCAAAAATCAATATTCTGAATCTTTTGGAGCCCCACCTCCATCCCCTGTCCTAATTTGATTTTAATGTTTTCCAATTTAAATCACATTAAACGGATTGAATAAAACAGCGAAAAAAAGATCGTTCCAACGAAATTAAACAAATAGCCATCCCGTTCCCGTTCCGCTCGTCGTCGGCAGCAAGTTCCCGTTTCGTTTGCTGCTGTCCAAGAAAACCCACCCACCAAATCCAATCCAGGAAGTTCTTTTTTCGGGCAAGAGTTTTGCACCGGTCATCCATTGTTGAAACAGCGTGAGCAGCGAACCGAAAATGAGGATTTTCAGCTTTCGTAGAACTAAGGTAACGGTCTTAAAGCTGGATGAGGTATTGAATGAATTGGTTTTTCCTTTAAATATGCCGAAGAATGGTAAAAGGTTCCTTAAGTTTGAAAGAAAAAAAAACTGAGGGTGATGTTGTGATTAACTGTTACTGTTCGGCGAGGGTCTGCTTCAGCCATTTTCCAACAAAGAATGATACTTGTTATAAAAACATCCATCTTTGGCACCCTTTGCACATTTGAATAATTGAAAAAAAGTTTGTTAGTATCATTTCATTTTTTTTCTTTTTTTTTCAAGTTAAATAATACTAACAAACGATTTGTATAAGTGAACTTCAAGAAAAATCCAAAATGAGCAAAATAGAGGGATATCAAATTGGTTTGCCTAGACCATACTCACCAGTCCAGGATCGAGTGTAAATTCCAAACAAATTCGAAATTCCAATGAAGTTTATCAGGAATCATTTTCACGGAATGCCACTTTAGTCAATTGGATTGCATCATGTTTGTTTGAGAACAAGCCGGAAAACCACAAACTATGACAAACTTTTGAGCTGCTCAAATGATGAACTTGTTCCTTGTTTTACTGACTGAGCAAATGTTGAACAAATATGCATTTTACATGCATTCAATTTTGCAACTTCATGATCTGGGACAGGATTCAGAAAAAAAACCAGAAAAAAATCTGCATAATGGAGAAGTAAATAAATAAATAACATTAATGGAAAATCACTTCCAAGAAACACATCAAATTTAAAGGCTAGTTTAGGTTTTTTTTGGCATTTGGACATCTTCAAAATTTCTTGATCTTGAAATAAGTGGATAAGATTGAAAATCGTGCAGAAAACAAAACAAAGCTTAGCATCATCAATTTAAAGAAATAATTCTAAAAGAATGGAAAAAAATGTGTTTAGGGGTTTGGAGATTTTTTTAACATGGCGACCGTTATAAAACTTTTTAGTGAGATTACCGGTTTGCGCATATTATGATCGAATCAAATCCGTAAAGTTGTATTGTTAACATGAACTTCTCCAAATTCTGCTGTTCATAATTAAAAGCTTCATTAACTGATGAATAATTCCAAATATTATTTCAAAAATTTGTTTAAATAAAATTGAAAATATAAAGCTACAAAGGCGATTTTCAAATTCAAAGCTCTATTCAAAGTAAGCTGAGAATATTAATCTAGTTTTTTTTTCTCTCATCCCACAGTTAAGTGAATACTCCCCCAGATATGTATGTTCCATTCTTCATTCCCATCTTGATGAGGGATGAACGTTTAAACAGACGAAAAACGGTTCCCGGTTGATTGTTTTCCGAAGAAAACTTTCCCTTTGGCAAACCACAATCAAACATTCATTCGCTGCTTTCGCCTTCCGGAATGATGGCAGTTGTTCTGATGGGAAAAAACAGGCTGATGATAGTTAGTAAGCAATTGCTTGCTGGGGATGCTTTGAATGAAGAGAGAGAAAACTTTTCCTTTGGAGAGATGTCCTTTCTTACGTGAGCGCAAGCAGAAAGAGGGGAAAACGCAATCCTTGCGGACAGGCGATTTGAAAACGTTATGTGTACCAACTTTTATAAAAAGTGTGAATTAAAGGCGAATCTATAAATCATATGGTTGCTGGTTGACAGTTATTATCCTCGATGATAAATGATTATCGAGGCTTGGAGTTGTAAACTTTGAAGAGCGTAGTTTTGCGCCATTTGAATGTGTTAAATTGGGCGATGACAGGTTTGGGAGCAATGAGTCGAGGGTTTCTGTTGGCTTTGATTTTCTAGCTTAATTTTTGAAAAAAAGTGTAGCTTGAAATTCATTTTGATTTTCATCCCGAAACTCTTCACTCAATTTAGTTCGACAAATTTTCACACCTTTTGATTTTTATTTTTCTTCCTTTAAGACAGTAGACAAATGAGAGCTTCCAAAGCATTTGTCCCATTTTTACTATTTCGTTACATAAGGATATATTTTGGACTATTTTTCTAGCCACCTAGTTTTTTCGAAAAAAGCTGTCTAGCTTATAGATGTGAAATGAATTTTTTTCGGGTATAGCTACATCGACAAATCTATTTTTATGTTTATTGCGCTGAAAGTGCAATAAATGCCGTATTGTGGTATTACTTTACAAAAAGATTGATGCATACTGAAACCTTTTTTGCCATCGGGAAAAATACACCACTAAATTATGCTATCATTTTAGTATGATTAGCCCACTTTAGTAAAATTTTGCTATCGATTTAAGCAACAAAGTCTTCCCGGTCATTCATTACTCAAAACAATTAAGAACATATAAAAGAGTTTGAAAGAGTAGAAAGATTGTCTTTAATATTTTTTTTTTCAATTTTCGTTATTTTAATGGTTAAGTATTGATTACATTGAATAATAGTGTAAATTTATTATAATCATTTTCCAAATGAAAAAAAAATACATGAGGCAGAAAACAAATCAACTTTTTATGAAGGCTTCAGAATTCGTAATAGTTTTTTTTTGTTCGAAGAAGACAAACAAACTTTTCGACGTGATTAGGAAAAAACTTTAGATTTTCAAAATTGCTTTTTGTTTACATCTTTGCTAAAGCGTCGATTTCCCGGCCATTGAAGCGTTCCTGGAAATAAGGGAATCTGATGATCCCGTTAATTTTCGAGATCCCAGGAAAAACTCAAAATAAAGATTTCAACACTCTACTGCATACCAAACCTTTTCTCTATGGTAATTCAAAATTTTTAGACAGTATTATTGCAAAACATTTCAAACTTCAATTTTTAAGGCCTCAAAAAATTCAATCGGCAATTTTAAAACCCAAGACCAAAATACTAAGCATTTTAACTGACAAACGTGACTGATTCTTGCGGCAAAAATTTGACATAATTGTAAAAAATGGCTTAGCTAGAGTCAAGGAGCTAGATTAGCTAGATTTCAAATTATTCATCGAATCTCTTTGCCAATGATTTTTCCATTGCCAACAGTTTGCGAAACGGAAGTTCTAAATGATGAGTGTTGAGATAGAACACTCAAATTCCTTTCTTTCCTTTTCTTTTTTGGATATTTTTGGTTTTATAGATTTTTTGCCCTTTTTCACTTTTACACTAAGTTTTCGAACCAAAAAACACTTTTTATCAAATTCAATACATTTATCAAAATTTTAAGAAAATATTAAAGTCTAAGTCATATCTATGTCATGGTAGAACTATTATTTTTCTTGCTAAATCTTATCAATAAAATAAAAAGTTCGTTTAAAGCAATGATTTTAAAAAGATTTTAATTTTAATTTTAATTTTTTAAGATCGTTTGAATTTTCAAATTCAAACTATGTGAAATGATGACAGTGTTGAAAAAAATTATAGTTGTTTTTTTACCTTCCAATGCCAATACAAATTTCAAATCCTTCATTTGTCACTCGGAGTTGAAACATCGCGAGGAGGGGGGGATGATAAAAAATAATTAAAAAAAACCAATAAATTGGAATAAATTGCACGAAGCTTGTATGCAACAAAATTGCATACTACATCATGAACCTATGATACAATTAATTTTTTATCGAAAAAGTCAGTAAAATCAAAAATATTAAAGGCGATAAAACTCTCATCTTCCATAAATTGTGTTTTGCTTTTGTTATGTTTCGGATGTTTGATAATTTTTTCGACATTTTCATAAAAAAACTTCATAGTTTATTCAGGTTTTTTTTTGGAAATTTCGAAGAAGGAGAGCGACAAAAGAAGAAATTGATATTTGTTCCAGCCTAATTATGATATTTCTAAAAAAAAAGCCACAAAACAATATTTAAGGAGAAAAATGGAAAAAAAATTGAGCCGAAGAATCATGACGTCTACAAGAGACGGTTACCAAGAAGAAATTGATGTTTGTTCCAGCCTAATTATAATATTTAAAAAAAAATGGCTACAAAACAATATTTAAAGGAGAAAAATGTATAAAAAATTGAGCCGAAGAATGCTGACGTCCACAAGAGACGGTCATCAATTGCAGTTTTTAAACACATTTAAGATCATTTGAGGACCTTGAAGCCAAAGAAGATAGTGCATAAAAGCATTCGACGGGAAATCACGGTTTGAAGTTGTTAAGTTTGGTCATTTAGCATTTTTTTTTGAGAATTTTCTTTTTTATTTCGTAGTTGGTAATTAAATCCTAAAAATATGAAAAAAATCACCAAATATAGTAAAAAAATATGAAAAATCTTTTGAAATCATTAACTCAAAATTGAAAATTTTCGCACTCATACCTCCTTGCCTCCGAAAGCCTCATTTACAAAAACCTACGAAGTAATTGATGTCCAAAATTCATCGGACGAAATCCTTCGATACAAAACATTGGTTTGAAAACTTTTTTCACTCGCCGCCTTTTTTTGCCAAATTTCAAAAATTATATTCATCATCACTTCTTCAAAATATTTTTTATTAGGAAAATCATTTTCAACAGTTGAAAATGATGTGTTTATCACGAAAAAAAATCACAAAGTAATGGTATATCCTTATTTGCATACATTAATTACGAAAAATTTATTACTTTATGGAATAAATAGAAAAAATAATAGGGCTTCAAATCCTTGGTTAGAACTAAATAAAAAGACATATTTCTTAAATAAAAAACTTATACTTGAAAGCAATCAGTTTATGTCCATGCCAAATCGCCCTTCATAATTTTATTGAAAATAATTCTCAAACAAATTTGTATACTTGAAATTGTTATTTACCAAAAAATTAAAAAGTATAAAAATTATTAAATCTTCATATTATAGGGTTGCGATCCGTCTCGCAAAAACGAGACATGTCCAGCTTATTTAGATAATTTCCCGCTGTCCCGCCATCCTGCTTTTTAGTCAAAATATCCCGCTTTTTATCAACTAGAAAATAAGTTTCCTGAATTTGATACTTGCATTTTAAATATTATATCCAAAATAGGTTTCTTTTGACGAACTCATATCAGATATCAATCCTTCAAACGTTGTGCTCCAATATATTGCTTTTTAATTTAATGCCTATGCCATTTTTAATACCAAACTGAATGTTATTCTATAAGTTTTTCATGCGTTTAATATTTTGCAAAGATTTTTTTTGAAGCTCCATTTTGCTTATGATGTTTTCCAATTTTCGAAACCGTTAGAAATTAGCAAATTAGGTTTCCAAGGCATATTCATTATTCAAAATATTTTTTTTCAAATAAAGCTTTTATATAATCCTATATTGCCAAAAAGAACCTAACCTAGACTTAAAAAGGATTTGTCTTAAAATGTGTCGAGATGCTCCTCGATAACAACTTTCCAGTTTAGCTTTATTGTGAAATTTTTAGCTTTTCAGTAAATTTTAAAATATTACTAAAAAGATCTAACTGCTAAATAACAGCCCACTGAGTCACTTCGCATTTAAATGGTTTATTTGATTGGTATAGAAGTTCTTGCAAATTTGGGGCGTACTCAATCTAAAAACGAATTATCTAGTGAAATAACACTCATGCTAATAAATATAACAAAATTGAGTTCTTTTGCAAGCTTGTAATTCAGGATTGTAAACGTTCAATTAAAAAAAAATCAGTGAATACCTTCATATGAGTCAAATATAATCTGGTAAGCCAAACATATAATAAATTTCAATATTCAATATTTTAGTCTCAAACCTGGTCTTAATTTGGTGTTGGGAGTTTTGCAATGCTTGTCCATTGTTGGGCACGTTGTCATTTTAATTCCCCGTTGTTTCTAAATATGTGAAAAAGTTAGGTGATGTTAGCTTGAAAATCACCTCATTGCCCTCCTGAGCCCTTCCAATGCCCCCCAAATTTCAAAGCAGCATTCACCGTCCCCACTTTGAAAACCACTGATAAAAAATAATGTATTAGTTGGCTGAGACAACCATAATTTTCATGTTAAAGTGAGGTAGTGGAGTGGAAGTGATTAAAAAGTTATTGATGGCTGTATAACTTAGAACAAATTCACTGGTGTTAAAAAAAAATTGGTAGAAATTTTGACACTTGAAGCACATTTTGAAAATTTGGCCATGCAAAAATGTTTTCATCTTTGGTTCTACTTCTAAAAATAAACAAGTGCACGATTTATTGAAATAAATTCATTATTTCCATAAACTTCTGAAAATGTTAAAAGTATGAACCTTTTATCGTAATTTTTTTTTAATTTAAGATTTTTGTTTTCATTTATTTTATTTTTATTCAACGGACATATTCTTGGAAAATCAGCTCTTTGGATCAATAACGAATCGTAAGCAATGGGCAACTTAGCTTTGCTGAACTCAGCTTAACTTAACTTAGCTTGATTGACTTCTCACATCAGCTTTCAATCGTTGCAAATCTCAAAAGTAAAAAAAATATTTTCTGGAAATTGTCTTTCTCATAAGTTACAATTCAAATTCCAAGACCGCAGGCATGGCTTAGTAAAACAAGTTCTACATCGCCGATGGTTGCTTCTCAGTGATTGACCGAGAGGCCATCAATTTTGTTCAGAGGTCAAAAGAATGGAACCTGGGATTGGTTGCCCATTCAAAATGCCCAAAAATGGTGCTCTCTCATAAAACATCAAAAACGGCGCCAGCCCCGTACTAGTAGTATCACTTGACTACACTTATTTAAAAGTAAAAAGGGGTGAAAGAATAGTTTTTCGCCTTAGAACCGAGGTTACCTCTGCATTCTAGCAAAACAATTTTTGGTTGGAGGTTTTGGTGAAAGGAAGATGATTAGGATAAACTTTCGACAAGTGTATAGATCTTATTTGTATCACCTATGCTTTTATTGATTCCAATTAAGTTTAAAAAATTGTATCAATACCCAATTTAGTTTGATCGTCACAATTTTCTATTTTCTTTCAAAATGCAATCATGTAGTGAAGCAGATAAAACTACCTCGTTTTAAATCTAAGATCGACGTTCCAAACTTTGGAGAATTGAAAACCTTACAATCAAGCATTTGCCAAGTAACAGGTTCAAAGTCTATCCTATTCTGGTACTTGTTACTGCTGATTGGCAATAAAGGGCCTTACTGATTTTTCTGCTTCTCCAATCCAATCATGGTATGTATAGGTTTGTAATCACTTGCGGTACAGATGCTGCCGGTATTTGATGAAACTTGATTTCATGGTTTGGGCTTAGTTTTTAATGCATTTTCAGCTTATTTTCCTCCTAAATTTCACCTATTTATATTCAAAGATAGAGTCTCTTTCCATTCCTAATTATTCATATAATTTTATGTTTTGGCGATCCCAAATTTTTCACTCCTACGAATCTTCAGCAATGGGCAACTGCTTAAGAAGAAACTGTTTTTTTCTAAATCTCTGGAGCCACAATTTTTAAGCCTTGAGCTGTCTTCACAATTCTTAAAAAAGTCTGTACCTAACTTGCGACAACTAATCAAATATTTTTAATGTAACATGGTCCCAGGTATTCAAAAATAGAATCCATATGGCCGAAAATTCAAAAAATGAGTTGAGTGTGAACTCATTGTAGGTTTATCTCTGGAGCCACCACATTTTCAGTACTTTTTGGATAAGAGTGAAGTATATATGGAACCTTAAACTTTTAAACTTTTTTGATTTCTTTATTATAGAGATTTTCAGCTTTTTACAACTTTTAAACTATTTGAGCGATTATCTTTATTCGGAAAAGGGAATGAAATTGTTATTTTAGTTTACAAAAAAATGTTTTAATAACAAAGATAATTACATCACATTAATTTCAATTTCTGGTTTCGTTTTGCTTCTGTTTTCACTCTAAATTGTGAAAATTTTCGTCATTCTTTAAATGACTAAAAGAGTATTTACAAATAAATCAAAGATTTCCATTTGTCATACTTATTTCCTGGTTCTTACTTGTCATTTATATTAGTTTACTTGAATTTAAAAATATTCTTAGAATTAATTTTTTAATTATTTTATAATCAAAAGGTACGATATGAGGTCAACTTGTTGCGGTCGCTTTAATTGTCTGAAAAGTTTAAAACACGTGTTCTTTAAAAAATACGCTAAATTGCTTTTGGCTTTTAATATGACATGTTAACTCGATTTTCCACCACAGCTTTCGGTGAGATCAACTAAACGTTAAAATTTTCGCAACCCGCAATCAGCCTTTTCGAGCCTAGTCATAAATTTAACGGGTTGCCCAGCGCACATCCATCCACGTCCATAGCTTGTAAACTTGGCCCGGCGCTTCCGGAGTTTATTTGTATAATTCCGCACGTGGAGGACCACTTCATCGGACTCCCAAAGCCAGTGGTGAACATAATCGTAAAATATATTTACATATTTCACGTATTTTATGTCCGATGGAAATGATCCGTCCAGAGTTGACCGTCCATCTATCTCTCTCTCTCTTTCTCGCTCTGCGCCATGTCACTTTTATCGGCCTTGGGTTGTTGGGTTGGAAATGAACGTGTGCCATCCCATCACATCGAGGATGCTCGCTCATGTTCACAGCAGCAGTGACACAAACCTAGGGACACAGTTACGAGTTTATTTATGGTGGGCACCCTGGGATACTATCTGCTCTATCTTGGCTTAAATTTCTCGACTTGTAAGCCGACGAAAGTGTACTACCCTCATGAGAGCTTTCATCCTAGTTACTGTGTGTGTTTTGATTAGAGGATTGCATCAAAATGTCAATATTTTTTTGCCCAAGTTTAGACTGGATAATTTTGTTTTATTTCAGCTTGTTTTCATAATATTGTTCAAATCTTATAAACACCAAAGCATTCTTACCAAGGAATTTGTCTCTAAAACACATATCTCATTTTAAATTTAAATCTAAAACCACCCTCTGTGCGCCAGATAACTCGTCAGGGGAATGTTCCTCCTAGACCAATGGATGGCAACCTACGACTCACGAGCTTTTTTCATAAATTGTAACAGCTGTTGAGCTTACTGCTCAAACATTATATATTTTAATTCTACAAATTTTTTTCACATAAAAACCGTGCTGAACTGATAACTAAGCCTTATGATCCCGAACATGATTTTAAGTGGGTCTGGAAGAAAAAAAAAATATTGCTTTCGCTGTCGAAACATGCTTAAAGGTTAATATAGCCATTTTTATGCCTTATTTTGGAAATTTTTAAGTGACAAGTGACTTCATATTTATTCACAGCAAAATCACGTTCCCTCTTTCAGGGAGTGCATAACATGGTTGGCAAAACTTGTTCCGCAAGCGACTAGTTAAGATGCTTTGCGGTAACCTAAGACAAGGATTTCAAGCTCATCAAGCTATACGATTTGAATTGCCAAAACTGTATTGAAATTGTGATTTGTAGAATTTTTAATAATTTCATATTAATTTTTTACCACTTGCAAGGTGAAGAAAATAAGGCAGTTCAATCTAATTTAGATTTTTTTTTTTTTTTTTGAGAAATAGTGGCATCTGATGACTCTCAATTTCTGGTAATCCATTTGTTTTACAAATGATACAAAATTAAATGTAGATAGTTTCATCAGAACAAACCGAGACTTTAAAATCAATAACTGTCATATGATATAATTTCTTAAAATTGAACGGGAAATCTGTCAGTGTTGTTTAAATAAGCTTGCCATATTGCCCGTTTTTATTCGAGTTTGCCCGGATATTTCAAACAAAATTCAGCAAAGTCCGTTTTAAACTGTTTGCCCGGATTTCATTGAAAAATGCCCGGATTTAATTGAAAAATACCCGAATTTATTAACCTTATTTTCCAAATCAAACATAAAAAATCCAAGTGTGTAATTTTTTTTAATCCATGCATACTCAATGAAATTTTTCGAGCTAGTTTAACAAACATAATAATAAATGGTTTTTGAAAAGCCTAAAATACGATTTTGAATCTACTGAGATATTTTGATGAAAAATAAATTTTTCAAGTTTTTTTTTTATTTTTGTTAAGTTTTTCCTGGGTTTTAATCAAATTTTCCCGGATATTGTCTGGATTTTTGGTCGAAAATTATGAACTCAAATGCCCGGATTGCAAGAATTTTAGATAAAATAGTTCGTATTTGTCCGTTTGCTGTTTGGAACGTTAAAGCTGTTTTCTCGCTTATCCTACCGCTTTGCCGTCCTGGACCAAGTTGAAGCCAGAAACTTTTTCCAATTCACTTCATATTTTCGATTTATATTTGCATCGTGTTTAACAAAATATTTAAGAAAAAACATCAAATAACATTCTTGACAGTTTTTTTCGTTTTTCCGGGAACCTAAAACTATTTTAAAAAAAACGGAAAAATGCTGTTATTCGTTTTTACCAAAAAGAATCTTTTTAAGACAACAAGTGTTTTTTAATTCTAAAAACAGAGCAAATTGTCACATTCTTATGTACAGGTTAGCGAACGGTAGGCAATGTGCAACTCGAGACCCCATACACCCAACCTTCGGGTAGCGGTCATATCGCCTCTTGTCTGCAACTCCGATTCTCTACCTCCCCGTGGTGCTAGCTGGGGTGCGAGCAACCTTTGCGGAGATCGGGTACCCAACCCCGGTGGATGCTTTGGTCGCATGCAGACTGAGTCAGGGGGCTTCGTACGCGTCTGTTCTCCATGTCAGGGGCAGCGTGCGGAATGCAACAACGTCCTGGTGGTGTTCGGGACCCAAAACAGCAACATCAAGACGGTCCTCCTGCGAGATAGTGGGGTTAGCTGCGGGCCTTGCGAGCCTGTGACTACAAAAAAACATAAGCAACGAACAACGAACAACAAATTTCGGATGGAAATCGGCAAAGACCCACGCGACGAAAAGGGACTAGCGATTGGAAACTTGGAACATGGAATTGCCGATCTCTAAATTTTGTGGGCAGTACCCACGTGCTCTCCAACGAATTGAAGAGCCGCAAATTCGACATTGTAGCGCTGCAGGAGGTATGCTGGAAGGTCTCCACGGTACGAACGTACCCAAATGGTCGTGCCATCTACCAGAGCTGCGGCAACACACACGAGCTTGGAACAGCTTTTATAGTGATGGGAAAAATGCAAAAGCGCGTGATCGGGTGGTGGCTGATCAACTCACGAATGTGCCGGTTGAGAATCAAGGGCCGGTTCTTCAACATCAGCATCATCAACGTGCACAGCTCTCACCTCGGAAGTACCGGTGACGACAAAGACGAATTCTACGCGCAGCTGGAGCGTGAATACGACCGTTGCCCAAAACATGATATCAAGATCGTCATCGGGGATTTCAACGCTCAGGTCGGCCAGGAGGAGGAATTTAAACCGACAATTGGAAGGTTCAGTGCGCACCAGCTGACCAACGAAAACGGCCTCAGACAGATAGATTTCGCCGCCTCCAAACGAATGGCCGTACGTAGTATCTTTTTCCAGCACCGCCTCCCACACAAGTACACCTGTTAGTAGATCACCGTACCAAACGCAATCACAGATCGACCACGTTTTGATTGACAGCCGGCACTTCTCGGACATCATCGACGTCAGATCCTGTCGAGGTGCCAACATCGAGTCAGACCACTATCTGGTGATGGTGAAGATGCGCCCAAAACTCTCCGTAGTGAACAACACACGCAACCGGCGCCCGCCTCGGTTAAATATCGCGCGACTGAAGCAACCTGAGGTCACGGCAGACTACGCGCAATCGGTCGAAGCAGCGCTGCTGGCAGAGGGCGAGCTTGACGAAGCCCCTCTCGAGGACTGTTGGGATACCATCAAGACAGCCATCAACAGTGCTGCGGAGAACGTCATCGGTTATGTGGAGCGATCTCGACGGAACGACTGGTTCGACGAGGAGTGTAGGAGGGTGATGGACGCAGAGAATGCCGCGCGGGCGGCAGTAGTGCAAAGAGGCACCCGTCGAAATGTGGAAAATCACCGACAGCGGAAGAGGCAGCGAGTCCGAATTTTCCAGGAGAAAAAGCGCCGCCTGGAGGAGGAGGAGCTCGAGGAGCTGGAGCAGCTGCATCGTTCCCAAGAAACACGAAAGTTCTATCAGAAACTCAACGCATCCCGCAAAGGCTTCGTGCCGCAAGCCGAAATGTGCCGGGATAAGGACGGAGGCATCCTGACGGACAATCGTGAGGTGATCAAAAGGTGAAAGCAGCACTTCGATGAACATCTGAACGGCGCACATGCAGGAGATCAAGACGGTGGGGGAAGGTACATCGCCGGCGTAGCCAACGACGTAGAGGAGCCACTCCCAACGATGAGTGAAGTTAAGGAAGCCATTCGCCAGCTGAACAGAAACAAGTCGGCTGGGAAGGATGGCATCGCAGCTGAACTCATCAAAATGGGCCCGGACAAGTTGACCGATTGCCTACACCGATTGATAGTCCGGATCTGGGACATAGAACAGCTACCGGAGGAGTGGAAGAAGGGGGTAATATGCCCCATCTATAAGGAGGGCGACAAATTGGACTGTGAGAACTACCGAGCGATCACTGTCCTCAATGCCGCCTACAAAGTGCTGTCCCGAATCCTACTCCGCCGCCTAACGCCACAAGCAAACAGATTCGTGGGAAGTCATCAGGCCGGCTTTATGGAGGGACGGTCTACGACGGACCAGATATTCACATTACGACAAATCCTTCAAAAACGCCGTGAACACCAAGTCCCAACGCATCATCTATTCATCGACTTCAAAGCCGCATACGACACGATCGACCGTAACGAGCTATGGAAAATCATGGACGAGAACGGCTTTTCCGGGAAGCTGATCAGACTGATCAAGGCGACGATGGATGGAACGCAGTACTGTGTGTGGATCTCGGGTGAATTGTCGAGTTCATTCGAATCGCGCAGGGGGCTTCGACAAGGTGATGGTCTATCCTGCATGATATTCAACGTGGCGCTAGAAGGTGTTATTCGACGAGCGGTGGGCGAAATGCGGGGCACGATTTTCAACAGATCCAGTCAACTTATCTGCTTTGCCGATGACATTGATATAGTCGGCAGATCATCTGCTGCGGTGGAAGAAATCTACTGCAAACTGAAACGCGAAGCAGGAAGGATTGGGTTGATGATTAATACGTCCAGGACGAAGTACTTGTCTATCTCGGCTCACTGGTGACCGCAGACAATGACACCAGCCGTGAGATCCGGAGGCGTATAATCAGCGGAAGTCGTGCCTACTATGGACTCCACAAGCAATTGCGGTCGAGAAGACTTAGCCCTCGCACGAAGTGTGACCTGTATCTATATGACGCTCATTAGACCGGTTGTTCTCTACGGGCACGAGACATGTATATTGCTCGAGGAGGACCTGCGTACACTCGGAGTATTCGAGCGACGAGTGTTAAGAACCATCTTTGGCGGCGTACAGGAGAACGGAGTGTGGAGGCGAAGGATGAACCACGAGCTCGCGCGCCTCTACGGCGAACCCAGTATCCAGAAGGTGGTGAAGGCTGGCCGGATACGCTGGGCGGGACATGTTGCGAGAATGCCCGACGATTGTCCTGCAAAACAGGTGTTCGCTACGAATCCGGTAGGAACAAGACGAGCGGGGGCGCAACGAGCGAGGTGGTTAGACCAAGTGGAGCGTGATCTGGCGAACGTGGGGTGCCCGAGGAATTGGAGAACGGTTGCCATGAATTTTACGAATTATGTTCGTCAAGTTATGTCGTGAGACGGAATACTATGTAAATAAGATAAAAATAATGTATAGGCCACGATCTACAGGATCTGAAATTTCAGCCATTGGCATGGTCATTCACATGCGGTCATTTTTTTGGATGTGCTTCTTATAGGTTGATTTATTAATTTTTAAGAGAATTTTAAAACAAATAGAGTATTTGATTTATTGAAATTTTTCATCCCATTTCCCATTCCAAATCTGTCTCTGTTGACTCAAAACTGATGCCAAAACCAATCCCAGGTTGAGAATATTGCTACAAATTTTCACATTTTTATCACTTGTTGGTTGATTTTCAATTCTGAATATAAGATTTTAAATGACATTAAACTGATTTCGAAGATTCTGGCTCCATAGTATCAAAATCAAAACCGTATTTCTGATTTCATAATACATATGGCTTCTGTTTACAGTTCAGGATTCGTGATTTTAATGTCTCATCATCATTAATCATCATGAATTTTGGTGATGCATTTCATACAAACTATGTTTCACGTTTAACGAAACGCATATGCGTTTTCATTATCTTCAGGTAATAATTTTTCGAATATGATAAAAAGAAAATAAGAAAACATTCATGGTTCAGTTTCATACTCAAATTCGAAATTCTTGAAAGTAGTTCTTATGCAGAATTCAAACATATGAAAACATCGAAACAAGGATGCAAACTGATTCAAAATTCGAAGTTTATTTTCAAATTCAGATTCACAAAACTGATTGAGAAATGATGGAAATTATAAACTCAGACTGATTTAAAAATCTTCAAAAGTTTAAGTTAAAGATTCTGAATAAGGGCTGTGAAACACATCGTGGCTCATATTTAAAATTTATCTGGAATTTATATTCAAAAATTGAAATTCGGAAACACACTCAAAATTCTTATTTTGAATTCATGTTCGGAATCAGATCAAGAAATTCAATTGAAAATTTATGTTCAGATTAAGATCATAAATCAGGGTGGCCACAGAACCGAGAAATCCAGGAAATCCTGAAAAAAACCGGGAATTGAAAATCGAACCGGGAAAACCGGGAGTTTAGACCCAAAACCGGGAAAATTGACGAAAATAAATCGAAATAAAGTTTTGGTTCCAAGATCAGAGATTCAACGCAAAATTAAAAATTCAGTTTTTAATTTAAATTTCCTAGACAGAAATTAACAGTTATAAAATGTGTTAGAGGAATGTCATAAGTTTTTAAATTTATTAACTCTGAATTTTAAAAAAAATCATAAATCCCGGATTTTGAAACTGCTTGAAAGAACGAGATGAGAAATTCAAAAAGTGTTCACCATGTTGCGATAAAATTGATAATTTTTACTTTTTTGGTACACGATGGTACAAGGCAACTAAATTTACGTTTTTTCGTTTGAAGAGGGCTTAAGATCAGATTTTGACTGATTCAAGGGCGATATATCCAAATATGTAGTTTGGTTTTTTTTCTATTATTTCTAGTTTTTGAAATTCAAGGGTTAATTTTTGAAATTTTATTTCAACATTTTGATCTTTTCTAATATAGTTCATGCGAAGGTTTCGAATCAATGATCAACTTTTTCGAAGACCGCGAGTAGTTTCAACTTCTGAGAAAACTGAGGCGTCCTTCAAGTTTGTTCAGCACAGTATAGTAAAATATGAGAATTTAAGATATTTTGGTTTTTTTAAATCAAATAAATCAAATATTTTTTTCCAAAGCATAAGTCAAGAAATAAGCAGTCTAACAAAATTTTTAATGAAATTTGAATCTGATACCAATTGCTCAGAGATATTCTCCAATGATATCAAAAATAGTTATTTTTTTCTATTGTACTTTTAACACTTTAAACATTCAGTCGAATGCTCTATTACTGATTGGCAAGTCAGTTGCCTTCTGAGCCGATGTCCGCGAGTTCGAGCCCAAGAGTAAACATCCAACCATAAAAACGTTGAGATTTTTTAAGGCAAAAAATATTGTATTTTGCAAAAAAAATAGATCTGTGTAAATTATGTATGAAATCACATATTTAAAAATTATAAATATATATTTCAATAATTTACAGAACTGAATCATGTTTAAAATATTTTTAAAAAAGTTCGAGACAATATATGTATATGCAAAAGAGGATTTAGAATTTTTTTTAAAAACATTTATGGTTGCTACAAAAATTACTTTGATTCTTTATAAATTTCTTTCGAAATTTGCAATTTAAATTTTAAATCAAAATTTTATGTTGAACTTAAAATTCGTGCGTTCTAAAATTCGATTTTTTAAATAGTATAATTCAAGTTTTAATCAATTAAACTGCAAAATTATAAATTAAAAGTTTACCTAGCTATGAAAATCAAAAATTAATGTTTCTAATTTTATTGATTTACGATAATAAATTAAGTTATCATAATTTTGAATTCTTCATGCATTCTGTTCAAATATTCATTTCAAAATTGAAATTCCCTAATTTGAAATAAAAAAATTACAATGGGAGAATCTGAATCGAATATTTTTTTTAAATTTTTCTTCATTTCAAACTTTGATATGCTGTTGAATTGTTCTTAAAACTTTTAAATCAAGACTTCCACATTTTTTTTAAATTTTCAAATCAGAATTTTAAATAGAGATCATGATTCCCATGTTTGCATTCAGAACTGCAAAAATTCATTGCCGAGCTGGTTAATTACGTCGTGTGCTGAAAAATTTCGAATTTTTCACGAGTGGCATACACAATTCATGCAAATTCGAGAAATTCCTTTCAAAATCACTTGATTTACTTACAAGAATTGCAACGACCATGCAAAACTACAAATTTCTGACCAAGTAGATAATGGACTGCATGCAAAAAACAATAGGTATCGATAATTATCGCTTTTCGATACAGTTTTCAGTGTCTGAAATTAAGCTTTGCCAAAACTTAACTGTATGAAAAACCATTATAACAACGATTCAAAAATTTAATTTGTTTTTTTATTGGCCTTTTCAATATAAACAATCTTTACTGAAAACTGAGGAAAATCTTTTAAAAACTTGGCTGAAAACAGAAGAAAAGTTTTTCGGAAAACGGTAGAGTCAAGGTTATTATGAACAAAGATTGTTTATTTTGGTCTTAACTGTTCATAATGAACGCTGTTAAGATTTTTGTTACGTAAAATTTTTGAGTGTTGGAAATATTTCTAGATAAGTCTAAACACTGCGTTAAGATAGGATGAATGGTTTTTCAAAATTTACTCTTAATAAGTTATGGGCAATTTTTATATTCACAGAGGAACAGGGAATCATGTCCCAAAATCTCATATTTACAGGTTTTAAGAAACTGATAAAATTATGTATAACGATTTCTTTTTAAGATCTTGATGATTAATGGTACATATTCAAACATTAAAGATAGGTTAAGATAATCAAGCAATGCCTTAAAACCAGTGTTCATAATTACTCCGTATTTTGAAAAAAAAACATGGGAAAATTATTAACAATCAGTGAGTTAAATCAGTTAGATAAATTTTTAGTTAAATTTATATTACACTTCAGAATGTATTTATTACTGAATTCTAAAATGTTATTATTTATGATGTATTTATTGTCTTTATATTCTGTATTTATTATGATGTATTTATTACTGAATATGTAAAACCTCTGGATACAAAATTTTAACTGAGTTTACTGTGATGCACCAGAGAGTTACATGTTTGAACGCCCTCAGAACAGTTTCGAATAGTCTCAGAAACGTGGATTTTGTGAGCTGTAGGAACACACTTGATATCTGTAACTTATGGAAAAATGATAGAATGTCACCTGACAAATGATTGATTGTAAAGTCCTGACATGCCATTTTTTAATTTTTTTGTAAACATGGCTTTAAAACCTATAACGATTTTGTGTAGGATGTTTTATTTATCATTTTAAAAAAAATGTGATGAAAAACTTTAAATAGAATAAAATTCGTCTAAGTGTTCAATGCTTTGAGTGTTTGAAATAACCAAATCAATGAAATGTGTTAAACATTTGCTATATTCCGACGAAAATGGACAATAAAAGTATGGAAAACCTTGAATTTTTGACCGGGAATGCCGGGAAAAAAACCGGGAATTTCAAAATGAAAATGTTGTGGCCACCCTGATAAATAAGTTTACAACCAAGAATGAAATATCGAAATGACTTTATTGTCAAGGAATTCGAATCGCAAAAGTTCGCTTTCATATACTTTCTATTGTTAACTCAATTTCAAAGTTTGAGCTGAAAACCACAACTATAAATTAGAATTTCAGTTTATCTCGCAAGTTATGTTTTTTGAAAAAAACCTTATTTGAATGGTGAAAACATATCATTAAAAGGATTTTTATTGAAAATTAATTTTTCAATGAAAATTATTCAACACCAGCTAATCATACCATTTGAAATGTTAGAAGATGTAAAGTCCGGTACACAACTGTATTGGATGATTTTTTCAACATTCTTTTCAACTCGGCACACCCTTGATTGGTGCCATTAGATTAAAAAAAGGCCTTCTGAAAGTTTCAGCTCAATTTGTTGAAGCACGGCTTGGTGCAATTTACTTCTAATTTGTAAAGAGATTCATGACAAAACGTATGAAAAACAAACATATTTTCACATTTAATGGCTTCAGTATGCTATAAAGCTCAGATTTTAAAGATTTAAAATTCAAACAATGAAGAACAAGTTTGTAGAATATGGTAATGCGATACGAGTTTATTGTGATGAAAAATTCGCAATTGAATGTATCATTTTTTCGCAGTTCGTTGATATTTGTTTTACGATGTTAGGGTGCATTACACTAGTTTACAACATTTGGGAAAAATCACTATTATTATTGATTGAGTCAAGATTTTATTTAAAAATTGGGCGCTGAATTAAGAAATAAAATGGTAAAAAATCTAAAAAAAACTGGATTTTTGTTATGCTTAAGATAGGACATTATGCTCAATGGAAAAAAATACTTTTACAATAATCTAAACATCATGATCATGATGGTCATCCCTCATGAGCGTGTACGCTGAGCAGTCAGTCAGCCAGTCGACGATCAAGCGAGCGAGTCAAGTGGTGTGTACATTCCCCTAGCAGTTTGTGATCCGGTGATTCATCGGTGTTGTTTCCGAGCTTCGGAGCTCCGGACAGATCTGCACAGTCATCAATTAAAAATCTATTTCCCTCATAAGGAAGGTAAATAAACCTTCATATTTTCTACAGATATTGATAAATTACTTCGTGAATTTTCTTTTAGAAATGGATTTTTAATGTAGAAAGGAAATTTAAATTTTTAAATGTGAAAATATAGTCTAAAACCGTCGCTACAATTTTATATTTTTAAACTGTATTTACTTTATTTTTTTCGATCATTATTCCATAAACATTATCAACATCGGCAATCGACTCAGTTTCACTCACGTTGAATATCAGGGAAATAGATTTCAAATTGATGATTTGTAGACCGGGATATTTGGATTTATGTACAAATACTTTTTTCTCAAAGCGAAGGAGATTTTCCACATTTTCAGCAGGTTAATCATTAGGTAATAAGGTAATAATGTATGTTAAGCATGACAAACATTGTTTATCATCACTCAACACATCTTGAACTGTTATCAATAATAATTTACCTTAGACAACTTTATTAAATCTTGGCACTGTTGGAAAACGTTGGAAACACTGTTTTTTTATTATTATTTTCAAAGTGAGCGTATGACAACTTTTTTTCTATCATCCAACTGATAGAAGAAAAGTATATAACATTTTTTTAATAAAAAAAAATTCAGATTCTTGCATTATGCAATAGGTTGTTTTAAAATTACAAGCTCTATAAAATTTTCATTTAATTTTTACAAAACCATGACTCGTAGGGACTCTAATTTTCTGTTAAGGTACACCGGGGTAAGTGTGGACGATGGCTATTGAAACAATACTGTGCACTATTTTTTCAAACACTTAATGCAGAGTGTTCAATTAACTTGTATCTATCCAATAACTGTGAAAAAGATACGATTCATACAGTAACGAATGTTTACAGCGACTTTTTTTAATTTTCTATTTTCAACTACGTTGTCGAGTTGATGTGCATATTTTTCAATTGCAAATTTCTCGTAAACTAGCTGGCTCTCGATGAAAAACTCTACATTTAAACAATCATTCCAAACAACCAGATTGGAAAAGAACGGAAGAAAAAATAGTTTATTTACAAAAAATGAAAGTTTTGTCTCCAACCCCTACCTTGGGTAAGTGTGAACGGCTTTAAAAAGACTGGATGTTTACACATTTTATCAATTTTCTTTCCTTTATCCTTCATGAATTGTATAATTCAGCTATATTTAGCATTCGGAACATGAAAAGTTGGGTAAAGTACTTGTTTGTTCTGTGTTTTTGATAAAATCGGATCTCGTGAGTTGCAACATAAATTACACACAATAATTATTGAAAGATGCCTTACCAATTGTATCATGAACTTTTTTCAAAATTTTTGGACGGTTTGAGCAATAAAGTAACCTATTCAACCAAGAAAACACAATTCACGTAAAAGTTTTTTTCGCTTTGCTTCTATCGAGCTCATCTCTTCAGCGTTTGTAAACAACATGTTCTGCATCATATTGAACGTATTTCTTTCAAAATTTCTCCACTGCTGATTTTTAAAGTTGAACTATACGAAAAACCGTCCACACTTACCCCGGTGTACCTCAACTATATTTTTTTGGCAAATGATAGAGAATTTGATGAAATTATTATTATTAGAAATTTTTTCACCAGAACATTTTAAGTATCGAAAACCTATATCTTTCTTGTTAAAACATTATTTCTAAAAAATTTTCAAAAAAATATCTACAAATTTGCTATTATTTTTTCAAGAAAAAAAAAAACAAATGCTTTTTGGGATATTATAACTATTTCTTTGCTACTCCAGCAGTGGCCAGGAAATTTTCCAGTAAGCTCCATATTTTGTAGTTTGATTTTCATTGCTTGAGAAACAAAATTCAAGAAAAACTAAAAGAGCTACATTCTCCGAATAAATTTTTGCGGTTTTCTATCCACAATTTCGAATAATATCCCGGGAACCTTTATGTCATTTTCAAATATGCAAAAATGCTGTCTTTCGTTGCTTCTTACCACACTCTGCTATGGAAGACATAAATTTAACATTGAGATTTTATTTGAGTTGTATTTATGCTAAGTATGTAAAATTTATGTAGTATCCAAAACTTTAGATTTTCATACTGTTTCGAGTTATGGAGAATTCCCTTATTTATGTATTTCAAAAAACTTATTTTTTATTTGAATGCACTGAACATTCTCAGCTTTTTTAACAACTTTATGGGTCTTTGAATATGTATAATGTTGGAATTAGAAATGTTGCCGACCACTGTCCCAACCCAAAGGCACCCGTAAACCCTCGAACCCACATCGCTTTCCCTAGATGCAGGATAAACGAGTTGTTCTGAAATCGTCCAGTCGTCAGTCAGTCAGTCTGCCAGTCAGTTGTTTCATACTGAGAGAATGAGAGTTCATCGTCGAAGCTGCTTCTGCCGTTGATTTTAAGCTGCAGCCAGCCAGCCAGCCAGCGGTCACTCCCTTGTTACAGTTGTCAAGCCAGTCACTCAGTCCGGGGGCCTCGAAATCTGAACCAGAGCCAGATTCGGAAGGCATTCTGCACTGCTGTTGCTGCTTGCTGGCCATGCATGTCGGAATAATATCTACAGTTATGAGCTACCAGATACCACAGGCACTGGATACTGTATCTGTATGCAAAACTGTGTTGACAGAATGCTTTAAGCTTTACGATATTTGCTGCACCGGACTGCATCCTAGCTGGTATGGAGCCGGAGTCAAGATG
Source organism: Uranotaenia lowii (assembly GCF_029784155.1). Classification (NCBI taxonomy): domain Eukaryota; kingdom Metazoa; phylum Arthropoda; class Insecta; order Diptera; family Culicidae; genus Uranotaenia; species Uranotaenia lowii. The sequence continues at coordinate 92,134,537 of NC_073692.1, forward strand.
AAACGGCAGTACAAAAAACTGTAAATTAGAATGCGTGATATCACACCAGTGGAGTTGGTTGTTTAGGACTACTCCTAAACTTTTAGACGTAAAAGTGTTTTTTAAGATTTCAACTGAAACTAGAAACCAGGAATCTGTTAAAATTTTTAAGTTTCTAAAGTTACCAGATATAATAAACTAACTGTAAAATTGTAGATATATCTGATGTAATTGAGATAACATTTTTGTATAATTTCAAATTGCTCAATATTAACCAAGTATCAGAACCAGGAGGCTGTAAGCGATGCATGCAGACAGAAATAAAATTCACATTTAGGAACCACATAAGCAGAGGTCTTGTAGAAACAGAGTTACCAAGACAGTGTTTAGAGCTTAGTTGAATTAAATTGACAAAACAAAAAAAAAAAAAATAGAAGAATTCAGTTTGTGAAAAAACATGTATTACGTAACACTTTTAGGGGGGAGGGGGTTTAGCAGTTTGTTACGCTTATTTGACTTTGCTTAGAAATCTAGAGACGAATGTGTTACGTAGGGGGGAGGGGGGATGAAAATGCTCGAAAATTGTGTTACGTAATACTTGAACGGCCCCTAGGGGGAAAGACGGGTTTGACTGGCACCCTAAGGAAAAATCGCAAAAAAAAATCAGATATAGCTTTTTTCATCGCTGTTCTCGTACAGATTGGCAGTTCATGTTGTTTGCTAACGCATTAAACATAATTGGAATCAGTAAATTTCCTTCATCAAGACTGTTTTTGAAGCAATCTAAAATGCGAATGACACTTTTTTAAAATGGTAGGGCAAACCAGACACTGTTTAGAAAATATATTGTCAGAAAAATTTCTGTTGGAGTACATAATTATGTGAAACGAACATTTGAGAATGTTTATAAACCAAAAAGCAACCAAGTGGTCCAAATCCTGTTGCGAAATAGGGTGGTTTTCGGAATTTCGTATTTTATAAGCGCTTCCTTTTCCTAGATCTACTTATAACTGTTTGAATGACCTGTTTGAGATGTAGAGTGTTTTTCGACCAACAATTCCCTTGCCAGGGTCTTGTGAAGGTATTTGGAGGATCAGACCGATGAAAATGTAGAAATAGCTGGAGAAACTTACGTGACCTTGAAGTGTCCGGCTTTCCCGACCTAACATATTTTTTTTCAAATCGTTTGTTGTTCAAGCTTGTTGACTAAAATTTGCTGGGTTTATTCTAGGTGGACAAAGAGAAGCCCAATAAACATTCCAACGTTGAAAACGGATGAAACTTCCGATAATGTAGGGAATAAAGGACTATTTCCTTAGTAGGGAAAATTACATTAAATGGTGCATCCTCAAAGTTTTTGTTTATTTTGTTAACTATTATCAGACCTTACATTCTGTAAATCAAAAATGAGTCTCGAAAGTGTTGAAACACTTAGGCAAACATATTCCCATCATTAGATGTGTGTCAAACAACGTTATTTTAGAAATATTGAAAGTGTCCGCTTTACCTGATTTTCCTCTACGGCAATATGAACTATTGGCATTCCCTCCTCGGAAGAAATAGATTCAAATGTAGTAAAATAACAGCACAAATGCAAACCGGTTTAGAGTCAAAACATTTGCTTCCATTCACATATTTGAACATAGAGCGATTCTTAACTCTGCATGCTATAAATGTGTTTGACTTATAATCTTCCCTTCTCCGATACAACTGGAGTGTTCTTTTTCCAGCCATTTTCATATTCCCGAGATTCAGGAAATCTTATGATTCTATTCTCGGAATTTCGGAAAAAATCAAATTAAAAAGATTTTAACCCTTTGGTGAAAAGAAATAGCACTCGCTTCTTTTTTAGACATTGAAGGGGCATTCGACAACGCATCTCACACTTCAATCGAAACAGCTATGAAAAGACGAGGGTGCCACCCGGCAATCGTTAACTGGACCAGTGCCATGCTAATAAACAGAACCATTTATGCAAGCTTGGGAGGGCTTACAATCAAAGCCACACCAACGAAGGGATGTCCCCAAGGCGGGGTTCTATCACCGTTGTTGTGGTTCTTGATAGTGGACGACCTCCTAAACAAACTTGTATCCATGGGATTCGAAGTTATTGGCTTTGCAGACGACGTAGTTATTATAGTTCGGGGAAAACATGAGAATGTGTTGTCTAATAGAATGCAATCTGCACTTAATTACGCACTATTCTGGTGCAGGGAAGAGGGACTGAACATAAACCCTTCAAAACTACCGTGATAGCCTTCACTAGGAGACGAAAAATTACACTAAAACCTCTAACATTAGATGGGGAAGTGTTAAACCTCGAATCACAAGTGAAATATTTAGGCATAGTACTAGACTCAAAGCTATCATGGAACCCACAGATAGAGCATGTAATCGCTAAGGCTACAACAGCTCTATGGGTCTGCCTGAAAGGAGTAGGGAAAAAATGGGGACTAAGGCCGAAAATCATCCATTGGATATTTACAGCTATAATAAGACCCAAAATCTCTTATGCCTCCTTAGTATGGTGGACCAAAACTATGCAAATTACAGCCCAGAAAAAACTAGCGAGGCTTCAAAGACTAGCAACGCTAGCTATAACTGGCGCTAAGCGAAGCACACCGAATGAGGCTCTAAATGCACTACTTAATATTCTGCCTCTACATCAATTCATTGAGTTAGAGGCGGAACGTAGTGCCTTGAGACTCTCCAAACACAAAACGCTCTATGAAGGAGATCTTACAGGACATCTCAAAATCCTAAAGAAATTTAAATTAAACTCACTTATTGTGAAAAATGATGACTGGATGGAGCCCATTTTTAACCTAGACATACCATACAATGTAACTATCAATGATAGGGACGTGTGGGAGTCAGGTGGACCTGCGGTTCCTCCCAGATCTATCCTATTCTTCACTGATGGGTCAAAAATGTATAATAGAACTGGGGCAGGGGTTTTCGGACCTAGACTCAGGATCTCAATTCCTATGGGAAACTGGCCAACAGTATTCCAAGCTGAAATTCAAGCAATTCTAGAATGCACTTTAGCCTGCTTGAAAAGGGGATACAGGTACACAAGTATCTGCATGTTCTCTGACAGCCAGGCTGCTCTTCGAGCACTAAGTTCGTTCACATGTTACTCCAAACTAGTTTGGGAGTGTATAGTTGCACTAAGAAACCTGGCCATAAGGAACAGAGTATCTTTATTCTGGGTACCAGGCCACTGCGGTATCCTAGGGAACGAAGAAGCAGACCAACTAGCTAGGGAAGGATCTCAGGGACTGTTGATTGGACCTGAACCTTTCTGCGGAGTATCGAGAAGTGCCTTGACTATGGAGCTCAAGAACTGGGAAAGCACCACTATTGTTTCCAACTGGAAAACAGCGGAGGGAGCAACTCAGGCAAAAAGATTCATTGATCCAAGCGCACGACTCTCCAAAAACATGTTGAACTTAAGTAAGCACGAACTAAGTACTTACACAGGTCTCTTGAAAGGACATTGTCCAACAAAACAGCATCTCAAAAGGATAAACATAATTCAAAACGATGACTGTCGGTTCTGCGGGTTCGAAAAAGAAACTGCAGAGCATCTTCTATGCAACTGCTGCGCCCTCCTAAATAGGAGAGAGCGTGTACTTGGGGCAAAGTTAAAAAACGCACAAGACATATGGTTGCATATCAGCCCTAAGAAGGTTATATCATACATCTTTGATATTATACCCGATTGGGATAAAATGCTTAGTCAGCAATCAACTGTCACTCCAATCAATAGTGCAGGTGAACCTGAAAGCATATAGTAACGCGGGGTAAATACCACAATAGATCAGCTACTGGTCGCAGTGGGCTCTCCCCTACAAGGAGAAAAAAAAACCCTTTGGTACATAAGAAAAAAAATCTATGACATTTTAACATGTTTATTGAACGAAGTAAGAAAAAAGCATAAATCCATAAAAATTCAAAAGTAAAACAGTAAAATTTGTACTAAGGAGTGTACTCGAAAAAAAAGTGCAATATTTTGTGTTATGAATAGCTTTTAAATGTATGGATGGAAATTGATGAAATTTTCAGTGGAGCTTCATAGTAGTATAATGTGTACGTGTACAAAACTTGACAATCTGTCATGTGGTTTTTGAGATAGCGTCCAATAATGAAGATCATTGACAACATTTTCTAGGCAGGATCAAGAAAAATCCAGAAAGTTTGCAGTGAGAAACCCAAAAACAGCTGAGAATCAACTATCCGAACAAAACTCACATGGTAAATCGTTTAAAAAGTCCTAGAGATTCCTATAGTTAGCTAATATTTAAATAAAAAAGAAGATGATTGATCCATGAAGTGAGAGGAATGTGAGAAGTTTTTTCGAGCTCAATCCGAAAATACACTGCCGGCCAAAAGTTTGGGATCACCCACTAAAAAACATGCAAATTTTGATCGTTCATATCTCAGCCGTCTCAGGACATATTGAAAATCTTCTGATCTCATTTGAAAGATAATGAACAATAGCTATCTCGGAGGTATTTTGCCCAAACATAATGTTTTAGTTTTGAACTTAAAACTTAACCTAAAATTATAACATTTTCAAAAAATCGCACTCAATATTCAAAGCCGATCATCTCGGGATAGGGTGGACCAAATCTCAAAATTTGAGTGGCATTAAAATTCCTGTTCTTTACTTCTCAAAACACAATCAAAAAATTTTGTGAAAAAATTCAAAAACGTATTTTTATTTAATAAAATAGACACTTGAGTTGTCGTCCAAAAGTTTGGGATCACCACTTTATATGGTGAGTTTTGGATCATTCTTATAAAAACATGCAAATTTATTTTATTCATATCTTTCTCATCTAACATCGTATTGCAGATCTGAAGGGTTCATTTGGAAGCTAAGGAATTGAAATTTTTTAATAAATTCATTCAAAAATTATATTTTGAAGTGATAACCATTAAAACTGCACCTGAAATTTATTGTTTTTTTGAAAGTCCCCAGATTTTTTTTATAGTTCTCACCCAAAATATAATTTTAAAATGCATTTATTAAAAAACAACAATTCCTTAGCTTCCAAATGAACCCATCAGATCTGCAATACGATGTTAGATGAGAAAGATATGAATAAAATAAATTTGCATGTTTTCATAAGAATGATCCCAAACTCACCATACAAAGAGGTGATCCCAAACTTTTGGACGACAACTCAAGTGTCTATTTTATTAAATAAAAATACGTTTTTGAATTTTTTCACAAAATTTTTTGATTGTGTTTTGAGAAGTAAAGAACAGGAATTCTAATTCCACTCAAATTTTGAGATTTGGTCCACCCTATCCCGAGATGATCGGCTTTGAATATTGAGTGCGATTTTTTGAAAATGTTGTAACTTTAGGTTAAGTTTTAAGTTCAAAACTAAAACATTATATTTGGGAAAAATACCCCCGAGATAGCTATTGCTCATTATCTTTCAAATGAGATCAGAAGATTTTCAATATGTCCTGAGACGGCTGAGATATGAACGATCAAAATTTGCATGTTTTTTAGTGGGTGATCCCAAACTTTTGGCCGGCAGTGTATGAATAGAGGAAGTGATAAAAATGTCGAATTTTTCTGACTGATTTGTATAGCTGACATTTAAATAGGCCTGACTCCATTTCTACAAGGTAGAAAAGCTATTCACCGGTATAATAAACAAAATACTGTGGTAAAATCGTGCGCAAAATATATTGACTGCTTATGGGGAAATGTTTTAAAAAAAATCGTAATGGACAGCAAAACGAACTCTTGAGCGGTCACCTAGCCGGATTCCAACCTGAAGCTGTTTGTTGACAAGTATCGCCTGTATTTCCAGGAGATGAACCAGGAAAATAAATTGAAAAATGGAATGTCTAGTACTTGAGAAGGCTAACGATCTGTGGAAACTGCAAATTACTCAGTGATTTATAACGATTGATACGATGAATGGCTAAAAATTCAAAAATGACTGCTTCCAAATGTGACCGTTTTCTCTAAAAAGCATTTCAATAGGTTTTACAAAGTTTATACTCTGCAAGTTGTGGATCTGGAATCGTGCTATTGCGCAAAAACGGTGGTGAAGTGATAAAAAGTCAAATATGTTTTTTTTTGTGCCGAAGAAGGACAATCGGCTAAATTTGTTATAACTTCGACCAAATTCAAAATTTTGAGTTGTTTTGAAGGTCAAGCTTTAGGAAACAGAAAACGTTATCAAAAATAGCCTTGATATAAAAAAAACGCTGGTTCAAAGAACGCATTATAGATGACCAGTGGTCATTGACCACGTATTGCCAAAAAATCTCAGTCGAAAAATTTCTTCATTGGACGCTTTCTCAAAAACCACTTGATATAGCATCACAAAAATTTGCATATGTAAACATAACGTTACCAGGCAACTACGCAGAAAATAAGAGCACCGAGAATCCTTTTCTTAATATTCTCTAGTTGGTATAGCAATGATTTTCAAGCATCGAGTATGAAATCCTTTGCTATTCTCGAGTGCATATGAACGTCGCGACACCTTAATAAATGGTTTGAAAATTTATGCTTTTCTTGATCGTGTTATACTGTTTTACACTTGAATTTTGGAGTCAAAAATTTTTCAGAAAGTTTTCTAGCCTCCGGCAAAGTTTCATCCCTTGGCACTCTGAGACCTACAGTCGTAACTCCGAGTTGTTTTATTTACCGATAAAATATTATATCCAAAAATCGTAACAAACTTTTTACAGTAAATTTGGAATTGCAATTCTATAATACGTTCTATAAGGAATTACTATAATTACGTTCCTGTGAAGTTAAATCCTGTTGAAAGTTTGAGAAATTTGAGTTTTTTGTTTGATTTATCAAATAATCTTACATAATTCGGGAAATTTAAACAATATCTGGAAATCCTGGAGAGGTTTGACTTTTCTGGAATCTTTACTGGATTTATGGGCAAGCCTGAATATATCCAGAAAATCTGTAATAAACTATAACCAAAGTATAAAGCTATACTTGTCACATTCTCCTGTAAGATCTAAAATGAAAGATACGCTGATAGGCCTTGGATGTTTGGCTGAAACCATAAGTTTATAATTATTGTGTAGCTTTTACAACATTACTTTTGAATATTTAAAAATTATCCAAAGTCATTTGAAAAATATTACAAGTCTTTAGTAGATATTCGGCCTATTCAGCCTATTCGGCCGAATACTGAGCTCAACTATTCGGTGAGCCGAATATTCGGCTTAACGGTTTTTCTGCGGTATTCGGCGCCGAATATTCGGCCGACCGAATATTCGGTACATCTCTAGTAAGAACCAAACTTTATAAACGACATAACCATTTATTTTGGAATCCCGTTATTTAATAAGCTCGTTGACCCGTTTAATTTTCACGATAATTTCAAAAAACGGCGGATGGTTCAAAAGAATTTCCCCTTTTCGTTGTACAATAATCCAAAATCAACACATAAAATCATATTGATTTCATCACTACATCCCTGTGCATAAGTTTTCAAATCGATTCTATATCGACTATTTACACAAAATTTGATACTTTAAAACGATTGCTTGCCTATTTAAATCAATGTGGGTAATTTTTCATATCATTGAAATGAATTACAACGTAAATATGAAAAAACAACAGAGAAAATTTAATAGGGACGACCCCTTTTGCCAACCTGTGACATACATACCCGAAATAAATTGCTTGTCTCTCAAAACCCCCATGTGCATAGTTTCATCTCAACCCGATGCATAATAACGACAATATCGCGAAAACAATGAACAATCAATATGGACGACCCTTTTCCAACCTCCATCTTAAATTTAATGTATCAAATCAATTTCTCGCCCCTTTAAACTCCCACGCACAAAATTGCATTTCCATCTGATACATAATAACGACAATATCGTTAAAACAGAGAAAAGTTAATATGGACGACCCCTTCGGCCGACCCCTGATGCACAATTTGAAACTTGACATCAATTTTCCATCCCCTAAAACCCCAATGTACAAATTTTCATCTCAATCCCATGTTTGATAAGGCCAATATCGCAAAAACATAGAACTGTTAACATGGGAGCCCCCTTTTGTTGACCCCTTATACAAAATTTGACACTTGAACTCGATTGTTCATTCCTGAAAACTTTCATGTGCCAATTTCCATCTAATTTCGATGTTTAATGACGTCAATATAACTAAAACAGTATTTATGTAGTATGGACGACCCCTTAAGCCGACTCCTTTCGAAAAATTTGATACCTTAAATCGGAAGCTTGTCTTTCAAAACGCCCGTGTACCAATTTTCAACTCAATCCTATGCATAATGACGTTAATATGGCATAAACAGTATGTGTGGTGTATGGACGACCCCTTTGGCCGAACCATGATCCTGAATTTGATGTCTGGAATCGATTGCTCGTCCCTCCAAATACCCATGTGCTAATTTTCATCACAATCCGACGAAAAATAACGTCAATATCGCGAAAACAATATTTGACTTGTATGGACGACCCCCTTCAGAAGGGGTCATCCGAAAATCTGAAAACATTTTTCATCATTCCTGGTCCTAATGAGCATCCATGCCAAATTTCAGCTCTCTAGCTCTAAAGACAGCTGAGTCTATAGAGGTCAAACTAACAAACAAACAAACAAACCCACAGAAATTGCTTTTCATATATATAGATAAAACGAAAATAAAAAATGGTATGGTTTTTTTATATTTTCAAGGTATCATAAGATATTATTTTAAAATTTTAAATAAATTATTTTCCCCAAATTCTGACGGTTTGAAAAAAAGCAATATTTTTTTGGATTTTGAAAAATGAAGGGGAATCGTGGGCCACTAAATCTAAATTGAACAAATAACATGCAAAGTTTATGAGTTTACCCAAAACTGTGATTTCCTAATTTATTTCGCTATTTTAAAGCAATTTGAGATTATGAAATAAAAAAAAGAGCTTTGTATGATAGATTCCAAAACCTGGCTCACGAACGTTTTGATAAAATTTCTTATAAAGGATGGACTAAATATTTTTCATAACTCTTCATTTGGCAAAAGAAAACTTTACAGATAGGAAAAACGTATTTTAAACTCAAAATGTGTATAAAAACATAAAAATATAGGTGATTCGAGATGTGTGGCCCACGATTCCCCACCAGCTATGATTTGCAAATTGGTTGCGTTTGTGTAACTTATTGATGTTTCATCAAAAATTCCCTTTTCACGTGAAAGATCATGACAAAATTAAGATCATAAGCGTATGAGCATATTTTTGTTATGCACTTTAGGTTCCCCATCGATGAAATTAGCGGGTGTTTTTTTAATTATGTAAGTACATTTTTCCAACCTTTTTTTTAGCTTCATCAATAAAAGAAGCATATGATGCGTATTTCAGTCAACAAAATATAGGAATATATGGTCACGCAAAGCGACGACGATGACAGTTGGTTTGAGATTTTTATCTCAACACACATCTGAGATATTAAAAGTGGCCCACGTTTCCCCATGGCCCATGATACCCCACTATCCCCTACATAATTCTGTGGGTATATATTTTTTTCATAAATCAATTTTGATCTCAAACCTTTCATTTATTTTTTGTTCATCTGAATGCTCAGTTCCACGTTTAAAAGTTCATATCCAGCCTTGATTTAAAATAAATTTGTCAAATTTTTTAGTCTGTTTTGCAATTGCAAACATAAAAGTTTTAAAGGCAAAATGACATTTTTGTCTTTGATTTTCAGACTAAGTCTTATAAAATCTAAATTTTAGAAAATTAGGATTATGATGGACCTGCGCTTCATTAGGCGACTGATCCTGCGAATGCGAACTATCTTTTTGTTTCAAAATATGTCATTTCATTGCCGAAAGTTCAAAATGATGAGTGTTGCAATAAGAACATTCATTTGAATTAGAATTACTAGAATTGTTTTGTTTTATAGATTCTTTGCCGTTTTTCACTTTCACTTAAGTTTTTGAACGAAGAATGATTATATTTTTAAAATCATTTTATTAGAAATAGAAAAAGAATGTTTGAGTCTTGGCCATTCATTAAGGAAGAAATTTCATTTTTTTTAGGCTCCATTTTAATCCATTTTTCAAACTCAGATCGTGTGAATTTTTTGGGAATTCCCGGGATATTTTTGCGAATCGCGGGATTCTGGAATTTCCGATTTTTTTGTATTCTCGGCGATTCTCGCTCTGGAGATCTCGGGTCGGACGCTCTAAATTAGTTGGTATCTAATCTATTAAAAATTTAAAAAATTGCAGAATCAAATTTTCACCAAAGCGTTTTACTTCGAAAACTAAAATACCTTGAAAATATCTGAATTCTCGTTTAGCTGAAGAATAGTTAATACATAGCTGAAAAACCTGTATTTATAATACATGCAGGTTGTTTTGTTGATCAGTTATCAAAGATCAATTTAATCAAAACTGATCAATATAAAATGAGCTTTTTGAACCAAACTAAGATTTTTTTTAAATTAGAAAGTTTAGGTTCAAATTTTTCTTTTATTTCTGATGAAACATGATTAATCTATTGAAAATTTTATGCACTAAATTCTCTGCATTCAGTTTGATTTCTGATTTGCACGAAATTTTAATTTTGTATTCAATAGATGGTGTTCCTGAATTATTGAAATGCCTCAAATGAATCTTCAATCACTTTTCTACCTTAGAATAAGGAAAATTATTTTGAATATTTTTGAATAATTTGACAAAAATAAATTTAGATTTGAAACTTTTAGTTTATTTTTTTCTTGTTTTAATTTACTTATTATAATTTTTTTTGTTTTTTTTTTAGTTTATTTTTCATGTAATCATGTTGATCCTTTTTTTTCGAATTCGGATGATTGTTTTTAGTTTTAAGACGGTTTTGGGAACTATTTTTCTTTTCATTTAGCGTTCATGATACACTTTATAAGGCACATTAGAAAAATTATGGTGAAAAATGTTCTTGGTAACTAACTTTTGTCACGGACTTTTGACTTTGACACTGATATTTTAATTTTCTCATTTTTTAAAACAATAGAACTTGAAAAAGTTCATAAACTTGCGAGTTTGACCCTGCTATGTATTGCCCGACTTGTTGAAGCCGTTTCGGTTTAAACCGATTTCCATGCAAAATTCGGAACACCAACACTCTGCCTGGCTCTTGGCTCTGACTCTGGCTGGCTTTTGCTAATGGTCGTTTTCTTTGTCGTGGTCATCAGCATGTAACCGAAACAGCTTTTTATGTTTATGCATATCGGAGCAAACTCCTAAACACCATTCTGTTTGCATTTCATGCACGCTTCCACACCAATATAAACAAATACACATCATGGCCCAGGCAAAACTCCCTCAAACCTCAACAGGGCGAGCCAATTTCTATATGCATATCGGGTGGCTGTTGAGCTGTTTGAACATGAGAATATACTTCTCCAGCTGCATCCGTTTTGGGGCTCCGCACTTTTGCACTCTGCATATGCCATATTGCCATATGCACTTGCTCCAGAGCTTCAAACTGCAAGCTGCAAACTCTGGAACGAGATGGACGTCGGTACACACATAATCTATAAACCATTAATCACATGATTGCAGAACTGTCAGTTTTAGCACTCTCGGAACATACAGTGGTACACTTTCAGTGTCGGTCTGTCCTCCTAGTACTAAGAGTTAGAAGATGAGACAAGAGCAAGGGAACGCCTGAATGGCTGCTTCCTTGCCGGTTGCATGGCCTAAGCTCTGTTTGCTCAGTTCAAGTATCAAAGTGAACGATATGAGGGCAATGTCATAAACCATATCGTATGAATCACTCCACTGTCCGACTCAAATATGGTATGAATCTATGAGACAATTAACTACAAGTTATGGGCATTTTCTGTGAATTCATTCGGGCCCCCGGAGAAACACGCAAATAAACATGAATCAAATTCCAAAACATATTTTAGCATTTCAATTTCCACGCCGCATGCCAATAAATCAAATCAAGGAAGGAGAAAAGAATCAAGTGATTCGTAACAATAAAGCGTAAAAATGGCTTGTTAAAGTACTTCAATACAATATTCATCGCATGGCACATAACATTGGACAAAATAGTAAATTTGAGTTATTTGAGTTAAAAAAAACTCAAATTCAAAATGTGATATAATTCCCATCTTTGATGGTTTTACTTTCGATCTTCCAACTATTTGAATTTTCTCAGAATTTATCGAATTTAAAAAAAAAAGCCCTAACAAATTATGGAGAATGACAAAATTCGAAGTTTTTCAAATAAAATCTTTTGCTATCATGCTAATTTTTGCGAAATTCGGTATAATTGTTCCCGAGAAATAATAGCATAATTATATATAACTAGCTGACCCGGCAAACTTTGTTGAACTTTTTTTTAAAAATAATGTTCATGTAAGCAGTCATCATTATTTATGTTCGTGAAACTGGAATGGTACCGTGAAATGAGGTAAACCCGGGTAGTTTTCGCACTGTTTCATAATTTTTCTTCCAAATTATATTAAGTGGAACTTAACAAAACTCAATCAAAGGAAAAAATAGTTATGACTTTCTACTATCAATTTTTAAACAGATATTTTTGTTGAATAGAGACACTGGCTTATTAATCAAGGAATATGTTATTTGAGCTTCCATCTATGGAACGTGGATCAGTGCGATGCTCTTCGCCCGCAAGTATTTAAAAGAAATTTAATCCATTAAGGCTTCTTCCAATTCTTTTGTTTATTTTAATTCCCTATATTAACCTTTTCTGTCTCCCAGTTATATCTTCCAAAAGAAAGTTATTGGTGGTGCCTACCTCCAGGGGCAAAAATTATCGAAGAAGATTGATTTCCAGCGAATGTTGAAAGCGATTATCCTCTAGGATAAACTTAAAAATGATAACTACCCAAATAAGATAAGTACCCAAAGAATGTTTTGTGGAAATGTGTCTTCATTTTAGGCAGTTTTAATCAATTGTTTTTTTTCTTAGCCTAAACCATGTTAGAAGTGTTTTTCATCGTATACAAAATTTGCAGATATGGCACACAACTTTTTACAGCTTTTCTACTTTCTACTTGTCATGGTACCAAATTTCGCGATTTTTATACTGCAAATATTTTTTTGTGTGCAAATTTCCTTATTTCATTCTGTTTTTCGTTATCTTTTATGCATTTGAGTTGCGTTATGCATTAAATAATCTTCTCTGATTTTTATGATCATCTTTTTTATTACAAATTTATCTCTATCAAATTCATCAAGATATGCATACTTAAGCACTGAACAGAGAAAATTAGAACATTAAATATATTCATCGAATTTTTACTCACTTCAACTTCAAATCAAAGGGTTATGGATTTTTTTTTTAATTTGACGTAGAACTCAAAATCAGTAGCGAAACTCAAAAAAATCATCGCAAATCTGAATGACTTTTAATTAGGATCTTGGATCATATTTTTCTTGAGACAAAAAATATTACTTCCCTAGCTTCTTGTGTTCAAAAATCTTTATATAAATAAATGAATTTCTGTCTGTCTGTCTGTCTGTTCCCTATAGACTCGGAAACTACTGAACCGATTTGCGTGAAACTTGGCAGGTGGGGGTATTGGAGGCAGGGGAAGGTTCCTATTATGGTTTGAGACCCCTCCCTTTCTCATGAAGGGGGGGAGGAGCCTCCCAATCAAAAGTCAGGGAGAGGTCTTCCTTTCAATTTTCAGTATAATTTGAGAGCTGATCGAGAAAATTGAACCATATTTGGCATGTGAGGGTATTTGGAGACGAGAAATGTTTTTATAATAAATTGAAGCCCCACCTTTTCTCAGCGGAAAGATATAAAGGGGGAAAAAGGGGCTTCCATACAAATTTTTGCATAACTTGAGAATAAATCGTGCAAATGATACCAAATTTGGCATCATAAAGTATATGAATACGAAAAATATTTTTAGGAATATTGAGTTTTCACCCCTCCATTCAATGGGGAGAACGGAAGGGGGGATGGTACTTCCTTTCAAGTTTATGCATAACCCAATAAATTACAACGCAAATAAAACCAAATTTGGCATGGGATGGTATTTTAATACAGTAATACAAAGCGTTGAAAATGTAACTCCAGTACTTTCTATTGTGATAGTCGCTTTTGTGCTTTTGAAAATCCAGCCTGGAGCATGTATCTCTATCTACAGATAAGTAGCTTAAGCTGAAGTGAAGTTAGGACATGTAGTCTTTTATTCAAAGAAGTTTTTATGATTGCTGACAGTTGATCAATCCCTGTACAGAATTCAGTACCATCGCGAATGCACGGATTTTTTCACTTGCATGAAAATAACAGAGAAACATTTTTGATGTTTCTGAGCCGTTTTAAAATACACCCTCTTTGGGATTTTGATTTGGTTTTAATCGCCTATCATATCAGAATGTCATTATTTGGTGACATTTATCCAAGTCTCTTGAAGAATGTGGTCTACCTATCAAAGCTGCTCTTGTTTTAGACAATTCGGTATCGATTTTTGAATACGGCGAATGCGCCAACTGTAAAAAAAATCCAGATAATCACATAAATGCATTAAACTCTTTATTTTACATCCGAAAATATGATATTTTTTTAATTTTTCTTATTTTAGTGAAGTTAAATTTATCATTATCATATCATCATTATCATAAATCATTTAAGCGACTTTTTTAGGAAAATGATTGGAAAATGCAGCTAAATAGGAAATTGATTTTATTTTCCGAAACTTAGAATGCGATTTTCTCAAAACAAAGGTCTTGGCGCATTCGCCGTATTCAAAAATCGATACCGAATTGTTCTGCGCATTTTAATGCAGATGAGCTGAAAACCGAAGATGGGTCGATCTTCACCACATTTTTCCACCGAATACCACTGCGGCAATACAGCCAAAATATGTATGTATGTTTTTTGGAATCCTCACTTTAATTGTTTCTGAAAATGTTTGTTGAAATTAAATAAACAAAATTGTTGCGTTTGTGACAAATATATTTTTTTACGTTTCTTAAATCCGTACAAACAGAATTTAGAATCAACTTTTTCACATTTACGATCACTAACGATGCTCCAAAGGATCATTTTAAGTAGTGTTTCGATATAACGTAGCTTCGATATAAAGCAATGAAAAAAAAAATTTCGTTGCTTTATATCGAGGTATTACTGTACTTGAAATTTTCCTATGTGAAACGATTCCTTTCTTGCAGTAGGAGGATAGAATTGGGAATATAGGAAGGGAAGAGGAATGCATTTAACTTTTTTTTTTTTACAAAATCCGAGAAATGGACAAAACTTAACATAAAAATTCATTTTGGTATGATTCTATAATTATCTGACACACCATCCTACTTTCAGTGAGTAGGTACATGGAGGAGGGAAGTGAGCATAAGTTCTCAATTTATGCTAACGAAACCATACCAATGGAAACAAATATGGCACGGGAAGGTACTTGGTTACGAGATATGTTTCTACGATTATTATAGACTTTTACACTTCACAGTGTTGAGAGGGGAAGAAAGGTGGGGGCTCCATATAATTTTGTTGTAAAGCTCAAAAACTTATCAACCAATGGAACTATATATGATATAAGAGGATTTTGGGGAACGAAAAAAATGGGTATGATTATTAAAGATCCCGTCCTCCATTCAGCAGGGGGAGAAAGGGAGGACAGGGGGGCTCTCTTATCAGTTTTTAGAACATATCAAGCAAAAACAACCAGATTTCATAAGTTAGATTGTTTGCGTAAGATTAATTTGAGACCCTCCTTTTTCAGGGCGAAGCTTAAAGAAACAGATTAAAATTATCATATCTTTAACACAAATTCACAGATCAAGATTCAGAAAATTTGTTTAAGTCATCTTTGTATTGCAATTCGAAACTCCAGCTGTAGTTCTTATTTGAAAGCGGTTGCTTATGAATTATGTTGTTATTTGATTTAAAATAATGCCAACAAAACAATAAAAATTTAAAAAGTTTCTGAAAATAACATTTGTTTTTGAAAGGTGTAGCAAAGCACACCGGGTCAGCTAGTGTTATATATAAATTATAAGTATTAGATCTTCAAAGTAAACCTTATTTTTATCTTAAATTCCATTTACATTTTTAGTTAACCATGAAAGGAAGAAGAGGAGATAATCAAATGTTTCCTTATTTTGGTTTAAAAAATGATGAAATTCTCATGGAATCAGAAAGTTGATATGTTTTTATTTTTAAACTAACTCTCGACGATTAAAGAAAACCAAGTAAATATGGTTGTCCTATGTTTTTAAAATTCTTCCCGCAAGAATACGGGCCAGGCAAATCCGGGCTATTTTATCTAGAAACCAAGCAATATCCTGGATCCTGGAATTTAATTTCAATATTTTCAATTCAAAATACGGGCTATACCGAGTATTTTCCGGCTTTGTCAAGAACTGCTAAACAGAAATATAAATAAAAACTTTTGAATATTTTTTTTCATCAAAAAACATAAGCAGATATTGAATCGTATTTTAGACATCCAGAAATCGTTCATGATTATTATGCTTAAACTTGCTCAAAAAATTTCGTTATAAAACCATTAGGCCATTCAACAAAATTAGAATTAGATTGAGATGTGAGGTAGACTTTGACAGAATAGGACGATGAATTTTTTTTCTCGCGTGTGTAAAAATCGTTGTCTTGAGAAAACTTTTCTTTTTGAAATTGCACATTTTTATTTTCGCTACAAGATGGTTAAATGTGATATTTATCAGTTAAAAGTGATAAGATATGATCTGGAAAATTGACTGGATTGGATAAGGCTGGAACCACGCTTTCCGGACCATCTCATGTCTATATTTTTTTTGTTAAAACTGAGGACCGGCCAGAAAGAATCTTTATTTATTTCAAGGTAAGTGGATAAAAATGTTTTATCTTATATTGTATTATGTTGTTCATAATGCTAACTTTATCGGAGAATATAATTTATTTTGATTTTTAAATGCATCAAAGAAACTCACGAAATATTTTACCAAGAATATTCAGCCCCTTCACTTTAAAGCAATTTGCGTGCAAGATCACGCTAGAAAAATCTCCTAAAAGCACTTTCAGCTAAACTTTCAGCCAAGGAAACTTTCTCATTTAACTGCAGTGGTGTAAGATCTTTTGTCACATCATTATTTATTGACTTAACACTTTAGTAAATTTAAATAATGATATGTTGACCCCATTTTGCTGAAAAAGACTGGTTGAATCTAAAACCCGAAGCCACCATTTACAAATCTATTTACCTTTGATTCCATTATTTTTTTTATCACAAAAAAATTGCATTTCTAAACATTCAATGACCAAATGAATTGAGACAAATAACAAGGTAAGATCAATACTGAAATTTTTGGCTTTTCATTGACTAAAAGAAAACACACATTTTCAGGTAAAGTGTCTTGTCTGTTTTTTTGAAATCTATTTCATCCTGTTTCGAATATTTTCCTCTTTATAAACAATATAAAAAAAACTCATTTACTAATTTGAATATTTTTAAGTTTGATCAGCAACTAAATCAATAAAAAAGAAACAGCAAAAAGCTTCTTTCCTGATTCACTTTTTACATGGAATTAATGACATCATTTTAAAGATGTAATGACATTATTGTTTTTTTGGCTCGATGAGTGAAAAGTGTGTGATAGAGAAAATCAAATACACTTATTGTAGTTATTAAAGAAAAAATGATCATTTTTATTCTGGTTTAACGCCTATAAGGTAATTCGATATCGTGAGCATAAAGAGATAGATTTACAAGCCGATGGTTCTGATGTAGGATAACAAAATTTGATAATATTTTATTAAAAAATATTTTCACGATTTTTTTAATAATTTTTCAAGTTTTGAAAAACAACACAAGTATGATAGAAAATTACTGTTGGGAAATTCGCATATCCAAGAATATGATAGTTTTGGTGATAAACAAAGAAATCACCATGTTGACCATGTTGACAACAGTAGTTTTCAGAGAATTTCAACTCAGGTCTTCCTACAGTAAAAGAACGGCTAAATGGTAATTTTCAAGATATTTCGTTTGCATGTGTTTCCAATTTTTTTCTTATCAAAGCTAAAAATTTAATAACAAACTCTTTCCTCAGGAAATTTTAGGAATTTTGGTTAAAGCATAACTTAGGATTTTGTAGGAAATTATAGGAGTTAACGAAAACAAGTTGAAATAAAAAGATGTGATGTGACGTTGGTCCTTAAGCGTGATTTTATATCTTTCATTCTTTTCTTTTTTTTCTATACTATCTATTAACTACTAGAACGTGGCCGGCGTCGTTATTGATGATCAAAGAGAAAGCATCAGTTTTGTACATTGAGAATGAGCTTCTAATCCCAAGAACCATTCTTTTGGCCTCACAAAATTGGTGGCCTCGGTCAATCATGGAGTAGCAACCGTTGGCGATGTGGAACTCGTTCTACTAAGCCATGCCTCAGATCATGAAATTCGAAATTATTCAATTAAGAAAAGAAATTTAAATTGGATTTTAGGATATAAACTGAAGTGTATAAATATCTGTGTGCATCAATATTTCGTACAATTTCTAAAACATTTGAAAATAGATTCCAGTTCAATAATTTATGGTCAAGCTAAGCTTTACAATAAAATTATATTTATATTGTTGTCGAGATGTGCACAAAATTATATAGAAGCCCCCTTTGTCCCTTCTCATATCCACAATGGATGGATAGAGGGGTCTCAAATAAAAATATACCTTTTTACCTAGTACATACCCTTCTAGGCCAAATTTGGATCCATTTGCTTGATTAGTTTTCAAGTTTTGGAAAAATTGTAAGGGAGCTCTTCATTTGCCTATTTTCCTACAGGAAGGTGGGAGCGGTACAAAACTACAACGAAAACTATTTCGTACAAAAAACCATCCCATGCCAAATTTGATTCTATATGCTCGTATAATTTTCGAGTTATACAATATATAATTTGTATGGGAAGCCAATTTCTTCCTCCGCACTTTCCCTATGGAAGAAGGGAGGAGCTCCAATAATCGTGGAAATATTACTCGTATTCATATACTCTTCCATGCCCAATTTGGTCCCAAGGGCTTCAATAGTTTTCGAATTATGTCAAAAAGCGAAGGAGGCTCTTGCTTCTTCCAATCTCCTCACTGAAAAAAGGGATGGGTATCAAAGATTCTTAAAAAAATTGATTGTTCCGGATAAGTTTTTCAATAACAGTCCGCCAACTGAAATGCTGATATAAAGTCGCGAATGCCACCACAAAGATGGTAAACTGACAATAATCGAAACAAAACAAAATAAAAATTAACAAAATTATTTCTCAAAAATTACAATGGTATGTTCCATTAAATGCAAAAAAGGCAGCAGCATACATTCATCTGTAGATGAGCAAAGTGAAAATCCGGCATATGTGTGCAATAAGCGCAAATGTAAGTTTTTCTTCCATAGAATGGCAATTAAAAAACTGCTCAAATTTGAGCATAAATGGAGGGGGGGGGGATAAAAAGCACAAAAACAGTAGAAAATATCGTTGGACCGAACCGAACCGTTTCTCTGTAGCAATGCTGGATTAAGAGCCGTGTCGGGTTCTAATGAACCATATAGGGATGCGGAAAGCAGAAAGCAACCGTAAGTAAGGATGAGGGTTCTAGAACATTTCTTAATACCCTACGTCTGAATTTTCCTCCCTCCCAGGAGAGATTTGGTGGCTGTTGGGGGCTGCCTGAGCGCTGGGTGTGAAAGTCATTTTGGCAATTCTTGTTGGAGTGCAAATGAGTGGCTGGTTGTTTCAAGTGCTAAGAGGTTAACGGTGGCGTAAATTATCATAATGAAGATGTACGAATTCTGGCAAAAGATGAGAGCGGCGGCTATTAAGATGATTTATTAATGTGAACCGGCTCCGAAGAAGGAAGGAAGGTGAAAGCGAGCCAGCTCGGCTTTCGGTGATATATTGGTATCCATGCATACAAGTGTCGATAAGATGCAGCATTCGTGAGGATGTATTTTTGGGAAGTATGGTTCCCGTTTTGAAATATTTTTTCAAGGAGAGCCAAAATCACAATGAAACTTTTAAACAGGAATCGTTATTTCAATAAAATATAAATCGTAGCATAACTGCGAATCAAAAGCACTAACTTACACATATAAACCATTGAAAAGGTGAAAGTACACACATAGAAGAAGTTAAAAAAAATCCAATGCCTATTTATCAAATATCTGTGCCGAAAATGCGCTGAAAAGTGTACTGTTCCAAAAATTATATGATTGGAAAAGCACTACTAGCATAAAGACTCTTGATCTCAAGCAATATATATAGCAGTATACATTAATATATACAAAGTGTCGGAACGTTAAGTGTCAAGAAATTTTATCTAAAACAAATATAGACTTTCATCAATATATGAATAGCTATATAATACAAGAAACATAATCAGCATTTACTTTCAATGAAGTTCTGCGCGTTCCTAAATATGTAAGGTTCATATTTCTTGGTAAATAAAACTCCGTTGCACAATAAAACGCCAAACAACGATGAAATTCATTCGTCATAAGTATCACGACCATTCGTCCATCAACAATCTATTAGTGCTATCCTCGGAAGATCTCTGTATTTTTTTCTATCTTCATGCTCTCGTCCTTTGCTTCAACTATTATTCACTGTACTCTTTTCCCATTCATAGTCACACAGCATAGGGGCCACCATTTTTACGACCCTAATGTAGTTGATGCAGCTATGGCATTTACCCAACCCATTTGGGCCACTTTTCATCTCGTTTGGCGTATTCCAACCACTGACTGTTGACTTCCGTGCCTTGGACCCATCCCCATTGACGAAAAAAACCTCGAGATATCACGAGCACAAACTGGTTGGTGCCGCTGCTAGTGTCTAGTTGTAACAGCCACTCTCAACAAATTACGAAGCAATAAAAATGGCATTTGAATGGGAAAGCTCGCCTGGTGGGAAACCGAAAAACGAAGCTGCTGCGAGATCCATTGCTGTTGATGCTGCTTCCACGCTCATTGAGTCTACGGAATCTTCGTGCAACTCTACTACACATAGATATACTTTGGTACAAATCGCAGGTCCTTTCGAAGCCGTTTGTTGGTCCGTAAAGCATGGAGCAGTTTTAACACGTCAAATGGCGGCTCTTTTATGACATCATGCGTCGCTCAGTATGTCACTGTTGTGTGTCTTGTACATACCTGCTTTTCACTCATTGATGGCTTTTGCAGCCATTTAAATTGGGCTTTTAATTGCTCGTAGGAACGAGGTGGTGAATTTGTAATGAAAATTTTGAGGTTACGTTCAATGTTTTAAGAATAAACAGATTATAATAGAGCACACCAAATAGGAATTGGCTCAATAACTGGCTGACTGGGTGGCAGCAAAAAGGCTCAAGTCATATCGAACAATTATGTACGTTTTGAATATTGGACCGAAAAACTGGCCTGTGCAAAATGTCAGCTAAGACTGACTTGACGTACAGGGTCCGGCAATTGAAATGCCATATTGAAATAAACATATACATTGATCAAAACAACAACTTTTTAATTCAAATTTATTCAATTTCTCTTGCAAACAAATTTCAAATTCACTGGTAAAGTTCGAATTTTTCGCCCTTGAGTTTAACCACTCGCCGTAGACGGTCGAGGAACGCATCGTATGAGGCCCGCAGGTGTTCTTGTGGTATTTTATCCCAGGCTGCCACGAGATGTCGCTCCAGGACCTCCACACCTTCATGTTTCTTAGAGCAGACTTCGGCCTCCAACATACTCCAAACAGCGAAGTCCATAGGGTTCAGGTCTGGCGAACTCGCCAGCCACTCGGAGCTCGAAATGAACCCTGGAAAATGTTGCGCAATCCAAAGTTGGGTTTTCATCGCATTGTGAGCCGGCGCCGAGTCCTTTTGGAAAACCCAATCCCTGGAACCAAAATGTCGACGTGCCCACGGTTCGACGACATTCTGTAGAACTAGTTCCCGATATGTATTTTGGTTGATCTTCACTCCTCCAGGGACAAAAACCAGCAGAGTCCGGCCATCACGGGTGATTCCGGCCAGAACCATCACCGATGCTGGTTTCTGTCGCCGGGTGGCCGTAAGCAAGTCGACATGGCTTCGTGATCTGTCTGGCAACCAAATTCTGTCGTTCTGCCTATTCACGAACTGCTGTAGGGTGAAGATTTTCTCATCCAGAAACACGATATGCTACAACCTTCCTTCCGCGGCCCTCTTCAGCAGCGCAAGGGTTTGCAAGGAATTGGATATTTTTTGACTTATGGGAAGCCGGAAGAAATTTTTAAGCAGAGAAATAGCGATCTGTCAAGGTGATTAAGAGTGTGTACTTTATTTTGTCCATGTAGCCCGTCCGTGGCGTAGAGGACAGCCCTCACGTCTTCTAAGACAACGGGATCAAATCTCGGTCACGGCATACATAGTGCACTTTCTATTTGTAGGTGGTGTTAGCATATGTAAGATGCTAGTCATTAAATAGATTCTCTCCGAGAAAACATTAAGTTTTATTGGAATCCAATATATGTTTGTGTTCGTTTTCCTTAAAAAAAAACTGATTTTGACTACAACTACGCTGAAGTGCGTAGAACTTAGAGAATTTTGGGTCAAATTTTTTTTCACCAGTAAAAAGTGCATTGAAAATACTACACCCGCAAATCACATTCTACTCCAATAACGATCTTTCTTGGAGTTGCAATTACCGACATAAGATTCTATGCCGGACTGGCACAAACAAGCTTTCTCATCGCTGACATTGTTCTCTTAGTATTAAATAATTGCATATGTCAGAGAGAAACCAAATAAAACATAGCCCATATCAGGCCCGTGCGAAGGACTCATACATGGGGTGTTTTTCGAAATTCAAATTGAGCTAGAAATTATAACTATACCAAAAATGCACCAAAGGAAATAAATTTCTAGCACCATTCGTATCAGTAAAATTTAGTATTTTTCAAGTTTCTGTGATGGTCATGAGTAAGAAACTCGTATTTGTGTATGTGTTATTTGGAAGAATGGGTCAATCACTTACGCAGCCGTTTAAATGTTTACCAATGTTACAAATTTTACCACAGGTATTCCGCACTCGTGTATGTATATATATGCCTTGCTGTTAAATGATTGATCATTCTAAAAATACATTTATTTATAAAAAGAAAACAATGCACTTTCAATGTTACCTTTTTACCCACCTTGTTTTCTTAACCCATCTTGTCTTCTGACAAATTTTACTTCCTTACCAATCCAATTCGGAATCAAACAATTTTTTTTATGCAACAATCGGAATAATTATTGAACCCCTTAATGATGAAAATCTTTTGTATTTATATACATTAAAAATAACATAGATCAAAAAGATTACAATTTCACTGTTAAGAGATTCACCATAAACTGTTCCTACAGATTTCCCTTTTCATTCTTCTTTTTTACATTTTCTTCAGCCAACCATATTTTTACTTCAAAACCCGATCAACCACACACCAAAGCGCTTTTCCATCACTATCTTCCTTCACTTCTTTATTCCAAATTATTACACATTGTATTCTCGTGTTCCATTTCTTATTTTCGCCCCTAACAAATTAAATTTGGTGGTAATCTGTCATGTGGTTTTTGGGATAACAACAAATATTGAAGATCATTTACCCAACTTTATTGGCAGAAACGAGATAAATCCAGAAAAGTTCCAACGAGAGACTCAAAAACTGGTGGAAATCAACTATTTTACCAAAATTCACATGATAAATTGCTTAAAAAGTCTGAGAGGATCCATTAATAAGCTTAAATTGGAATAAAAGTGAAGAAGATTATTTCCATGAAGCGAGGGGAGCGTGAGAGGTTTTTATCAAGCTTAATCTGAAAATATTGATAGAGGAAGTGATAAAAAAGTCAATTTTTTGACTGGTTTGTCCATAGCTGAATTATAAATAAGCCTGATTTCATTTAAACAAAATTGAAAAGCTGCCCTCCGGTTGAATAAACAAAATGCGGTGGTCAAATCGTGCGCAAAATATTTGGACTTTTAGTTGGGATTGATTTGGAAAAATTTCGTAATGGAAAGCAAAACAAACTCTTTATCGATCACCTGGCAGGGTTCCAACCAGAAACTTTTCGTCTTGCCTGTTTTTTTGCGGAGAAAAACAAGGAGATAATATTGAAAAAAATTATGTCTAGTACTTGAGGAGGCTAACGATCTATGAAATCTGCAAATTACTCAGTCTTTCATAACAATTAACACGATGAATGGCTAAAAATACAAAAAAGACTGCCTCCAAATGCGACCGTTTTCTCTAAAAAGCACATCAATAGGTCCCACAAAGTTTATACTCTGTTTAAGTTGGATGTGGATTCGAACCGTTACGGAGAAACGGTGGTGGAGTCATAAAAAGTCAAAAATGTTGTTTTTCTGCCAAAGGAGGACAATCGGCTAAATTTTTTTAACACTTCGACCAAATTAAAAATTTTGAGTTATTTTGAAGGTCAAGCATCAGAAAAATGAAAACGTAATCAAAAAAGCCTTGATTTGAAAAAAAAGGGTGGTTATAGTATAGAAGGCGCACGTGTTGCTCAAAAATTAAAGTCGAAAAATTTCCTCATCGGACGCCAACTTAAAAAACCACTTGAAGTCATTATAAAAATTCGCTCATGTAAACATATTATTACCAGGTAGCTTTGCTGAAAATTTCGATAAATTCTATTCGAGAGCTAATCACAAAACAAATTGTTGCTTTTTTTCAGATACATTCTTTATTTAATCACGATTTGAAATATGAATTTTAGATCATATCCAATATCCAATTGAATTTTAAATTTGAAAACAAAATCGTTTTTTATTTCAAGAGTGCCAGTAATTAAAGTCAGAGATTGAATCCTTTTTTATATATTTAAATTCTCTTAGGTGTCAAAACAAAAGGCTGAAAAAGTTTCATTTGATCGAAGTTTTTAATAATAATTTTCTTTGTCTCAGCATGTTACAACACCTTTGACAAAAAACAGGTTTGGAAATGGTTGGTTTATCGAATGATCAAAAACGAAATTGATAAAAAGAAAAATAAGGAATTCTAAGATTTTAACACAAAGCAAATACAAGTTATGTTATGTTGCGCATTAAAAAAAAATGTTGCGCATTGAAATCCATCTGGATGGTTTTTAAAGTTTTTTTTATTCCTTTTATAGATTATATTAAAAAAAAAAATACATGATCGATTCAATAAAATGATTTACTATACTAGAAATAAGTGAAACATTTATAAATTTTTATTCGCTGTTACTGTTTTAAGATTTCAAGCTCTAAATATTTTGTTGCTATCCATTGAAATGTTGGATCCTGGAATCAACAAAAGTAAGAAACTTAGTTGTTCTTTTATTTTTTTTTTAGCAGCCCGCTACACTCCCCCACACCAAGAAGTTCTTAAAAGCCCCCTGGTAATGGACGCTAGTTTTTTTTTTGTTCCGATTATAGTCGTTTTAACATCTTTATGTCATTTTCGGCTTATATCAACGATCCAATTGGTGGTTGCGACGTTTACTCTTGGGCTCGAACTTACGGACATCGGCTCAGGAAGCAACTGACTTGCCAACTGAGCTATATCACAAGCCCAATGAACGCCAACTGTTCTCAGCTTGTCTGATAGCAAAAGGAAAAAAACAAATACTACGAAAAAAATTAATCGATGCTGAGAACTTAAATAATACAATTACTGAGTAAGGGAAGATGTTACGTTACAAAAACTTAACTACATCATTCTTATTAAAATTATGAAAATCATCTAGGAAGATTATGTTATCAGAGCACAAAAATAAGGAATTGAAAAACAAGATGATGAAAGTGAAAATTTGTTCCAACAAATTGATAACATGTAATAGAAATTCTTCAAATCAAATTCAACTTGCTTATTTTCGATATTCATTTATTTCTTCTAACTTTCTAGCCGCCCAAAGTTTTCATAATCCTGAAATGTTCTTACTAAAGGAACATAACTTTCACCGATAACATCTGTAAATAACATGAACAAACATAACTTAGGGTGATTAAACTCATCATTGATTCAAATGCAGTCTTCGGATGAAATATTTTTTATAGTTTAGGCTTTAACAAGGACTATCAAAATCGCTCACTCCTCGAAACGCACACGAAAATGCTTCGCCGCTGGCTCGCTATTCGGTTGTGTTCAATACAATCACGAACAGCAACCAAAACGATTCTACGACGGTGGTTTCTATGCTGCTCGTATTAAAAAACATTCATGAGCGAGTCTGAGAAACGGGATCACGAGAGACTCAAATTTGCTTCATGAGAATTTTGATACCGAGCTTGCTGTCTGCTTAGGGAAGGAAGTACGCCAGTTCAGAAGAAAAAAGTAGGAAGAAAAAAAAGAAAAAGGAATCTTTCGGCTCGTCCTTCTCAGAGACAAACCGTCCGTACCGTCCGGGCACCGATCGTTTAAAGATTGGCTTGGCCTACACAAGTGCACACAGTTGCTGTTGATGTTATTGATGTTCCTTCAAGCTCGTAGCTTCAAAAAGTGACGCACATTCTTTCGTAAGAAGCAATAACAGCACTAGCAAGAAGCAAAACAATTCTTTTGGCTCGGCATATTTGCCTGAAAAGAATAATAACATCACTAAAATGGATTGCATGTGCCGGCCGTATGCACACTGTTCTTCTTATTTTCCATACCTTTTGGCCAACGCGTATTTAGGCTGATGTCATGCTGAAGCAACTAGCAACGCAACGCAACGCAACGTTCCAATAAGATTGCGTTGCAACGCATTGGTATGTCATGCTGGCGCGACCTGTCACTTTGAAATTCCCTACAAATCATCACTTCTCTACATCTAATAATGCTTTGAATCGTCTCCTTTCTTTCGGGAGCCATCAAAAACTCATCAAATCACGACCCGGATTGCAAGAATGCCGAAATTTGAACCGACAACATTCCTTGTTTTTTTTTGCCGGAACTAAGAATTCATGAAAATTTTCTCGTCGATTAAGATATTTTTTAGTTCATTATCACAAGTTCGGACAGATCTTCGTACTATTGTGCTTAAAACCCGGAATCACTGCTTCAAATCGAGAAAAAACAATATTCCTATTGGATTTCCTACTAGTCGCGCTACAAAACACATTGGCATCAGATTGGTCGCGCTATACAAAGCGACCAGTATGACAGGTCTGCGCGATTTCCATGGAGATCAAATGAGAGCTGGTTAGTCGTGTGAACGTTGCGTTGTAGGTCGCGTTGCTAGTTGCTTCAGCATGACATCAGCCTTAGGCCGATGACATAGTGAGTGCGATGCGATGCGAATTGGCGGAAAATTTACGGACGCAGCCTACGCGAACTCGAGCGGCGGAACAAATTGACATCTGCTTCGCCGCGTTGAGTATGTCAGGTTTAAGCGATTCACATACATTTTCATCAAATGTGGTTCACCGCATTGAACCGCATTCACCGCATCGCATCGCATCGTATTCACTATGTCATCGGCCTTACAGCCAACACGGCTTGGCGTCATCTTTGTTGCTGTTAGTGTTTGTTCAAGCTCAAGCTTTGCAGTTGGAACGAACAATTTTCCACGGGAAAGAATAATACCATTACTAACACGGCTCATGAGCGGGTCGGTAAAAAGTTTCATGAATCGGCTCGCTGCTACGCAATCGTCGGGTTGATGCTAGATTTTGTGTGCGGAGAAGGAAGCAAGGCAAAAAGGAATCAGGAGCCTTGGTCCTGATTTCGTTTTGGTCGGGCTTGATTCGTGAGAACAAGAAATTTTCGCTCACACCTCATTCGCATTCCAGAGCATTTTTATGAGCAAAAATCGGAGCGATGTAGGCTCCGTCGCTCGTTTGAATGAGTTTTTCAATCCTTGGGCTTTAATAAAGAAAAAAAAAAGAAAAAAAAGAAATCGGCCGAAGAGGACCAAAGTTATTCATGAAAAACTGGATTTTCATGTTTGTTCCAAACAACTCTCTCAAAAACCCATACAAACTTTAGGTTTGTTGAGCGACCCCTTCCCGTGATCCGATTTTCCAAATTTGGCATGAGACCTTGTACTTGGCCTAGCATCAATTAAAGCCTACAGCGTATAACATTTCACAAGCTTGAAATTTCCCATACAAATTTGGGGCAGTTTACTACCTATGTTACGTAGAAGTTTCTCAGAAACTTCCATCGCTTTCTAATGAGCCAAAGCATTTAAAACAGAATTTCAATTTTCTTTCTATGCGCCATCTTCTTGAAGGCAATCATGATCAACTAAGCTCTTTCTATTAAACTTATAAGTCAAATATTTATGTCATTTCTTTCATTTTTGGGATTATTCTTAAATGTTTTTGCATAACTCGCCTAACCAACTAACCATGCAAATGGAACCAAATTTGGCGAGGGATGGAAATATTTCTATTCCTTACTTTGAATAGGAGCATAGGGTTGATGATATATTAAGGAGGAGGATGGCTTCCCTAACTGATAAATTCGGACCACTTAATTGTAAACTAAATCTTCAATGATTTGAATTAAAATTTATTGAACACCCTGTAAATCGCAAATAAAGGTTGGATCTACAAAAGAAAATAGCTAAAATATTCTCGCAAAAGCGCCCCAGTGCGGGAGTTATTTTCGGTCCATTATGTCATCCCTACCAGTTCACTCAACCCTATCGAATGGCCAGGCTCGCACGTGGATGGAAGCAGCAGATCCAGAAAAATCCGCATGCATACCGACAAACCATTTCGAGCTTTATGAACATTCCGATGAAGCAAAATGCATTCCGGCACCACTTTTATGCAGCACCTTCAAATTGGAAAAATATTTCCACCGGAGAGCAATGAACGTAGACCAATATGAATGAGCACGGCTGTGGCCCGTTATGTTTGGGTTTGTGGGTGGAAAGGTTAAACAAAAAAAAAAAAAAAAAAGAAACACGATGAAAGTGCACATGGAAAAGCATTTTCTTTCAGCCAGATATGAGCTTATTTTAAAATAACCTTACATTTTACTTATAGTGGAATGGTAGGCAAGGCGTTTTAAAAAAAGAATGTTTAAAAAAGGATTATTATTTTTTATAAATTCCCATGAATGTTCAATCTCTTAAACCGAATTTTTAACCTTCGATAATAATTGAATTTTAAAATTTAAAATGAAGAAAATTATGGAACATTTTCAGGGTGTTTGTACCAATTCTCTGGAGCAGTATCCAGTTTGCAGAATCCACCGGAGCTCTAGATGTAGATGAAACAATATGTAGCCCAGGGAATGTGTAGTTTGTTTATGATTCTGGAATTTGTCGACTAGATGAAATTCCCATTACCGCATCTCGAATTTTTTCACCACGGTTTTATTCCCGTCCAGCCATGAAAAACAGATTACGATTCGACACAGGCGTCTCAAGCTAGACGTTTCCATTCCGGAAGAAATGAACTAAAGCAGCAAAAGTTTGAATCAGGGAAATGATCATTTTTCGATTTGCAGTTCGATTGTTTCGAGGAAGTAAGAAAATTTTGTTTCGTTTTTCCATGGAATCGCAAAAAGAGAAGAAGAAAAAAATGAATGCTAGGCAACAACTTTAGTTCGCTGGATGCCCTGAAAGGCATCTGCATCGAAACATCCCCAGAAGTCAATTACCCGTATGAATTGCAACATGGTTCATGACAGCCGTACAATATTCTGTGGTTAGACGGTTTCAATTTTGATTTACCTGTTGATTGGAAAATGCGGTCACTCGGTATAGTAGCTTGGCAGTCAAAGTCTGGAACTGAAAATGTGAAAGAAAGATGGCGGAATGCATTAGTTCGTCATAATTTATTGAACGTATGACCGATCGGTTTAAAGAATTTTACTCCAAGAGATGAAACAGAAAATTCTTTTAGGATCGAAAAAAAGAGAATAAAAATCAAAGTAAGGTAACATGGATGTTATCAATTCTGGTATTTTTTCAAAGGAATTATGAAAAAAAAACCAAATGGAATAAAAAGGTTGAAAACGTTTCAATAACTTGATTTGAGCAGAAGAAACTGGTTATTGCTAAAGGTTTTCATGTCTTTTAGTTTCAAAATAAATTTTTCATTCAAAATTATATATAGAAGATTGCCATTGACCATGGTTTATCGTGAGCCACCCTAATATCTCAGATGTGTGTTGAGATTAAAATTTCAATACAATTGTCATTGTCATTTCATTTTTTTTTTTTTCATTTTGAAAAATGTAGCTGACCTGAGCATGCATCATAACCTGTATCTTTTTTTAACTACAAAGCAAAATCAATATCCCTTAAAAATTATTTACTAAAGCGCATAGTGGTTCCAATCTCCAAAAATCAGTAAAAAAAGTCAATTTTTCAAGCCAGTGACAACCAAATATTTCATGTAGGATTTTAATTTCAAATATTCTAGGAATGTTTTGTTGTTATTTCTGAACATTTTATACACCTTTCATGGACCAAACTTCAACGACAAATTAAACACAAGAATGCAAAATATATTTTTTTTATTCTAATTTTAAAAATCTCAAAAAACTTATAAATATCTTTACCGAAGTGATATATCATAACCTATATTATTACAGTTTGGAGATGAAAAACATTCTTAATACCAACGTAATGTAGTTTTACTTAGTTAAGAACCTACTATTTGATTAAAAAAATCGATTTTATTTTTCTGTTTATTTTTCCGAAGCAAAAATATAGCTCACGCTACCGATCACCGTGATAAATTATAAACCGTCGTTGAATAGGAGAAAGCCTCAACAAAAAAATATTTTTACTTCTAGTTTTTGCTATATTTCGAATACGATAGCTTTTAGTTGAACGCTGTTTGGTTCAAAAATGATAATTTTAACGCACTGCTTGCTTCGACGTATATGCAAATTAACCATAAAACATTAGTTTTAATAATAATACTACTAACCTGGAGGAATTTCAGAGCCAAACTTTGTGAAAACATCAATTTGTTATTTTTTTTTTTGCTTTCCGCATACAATCTTTAGCAAAAAAAAAAAATTATTAATTTTTGCCAACTTTTTTTTTTATTTTGAACCACTGTGAAGCATCCGCAAATTGCGCCGGTGCGGTGGGAAACCTAACGTTCATAACTTAAAAATGACTTTATGTTTATGATCATACTTTTCCTTGCAATTTCGCACGGACAAGGAAATTTTCATGAAATATAAAAAAGTCACCCAGACGCAACAAATTTGCAAAGCCTAGATTATGGGTAACACAATTAAGGGTATCATATTGGCCAACTATCTTATTGTTTTTGTACACATTCCTAGCATACAACACATATTCCCTAGCTGTGAAGTGTTCTTATGCAAAATGAAGACTTATGAAAAATATTCTTTCAATTCTATTGAGTGCTTTAGAGATACATATAAATCTTATAAAAGGAATTTTGAAAAAATTGTTCCCAAACCAGGAACTAGTCGATCGTACACTCATCCGTTTTTTTTATTATTTCACTTGGAAATTGCTGTTGGGGGAAAAATTTTAAACTAAGCACATCATTTGAAAATTTTATATTTTGTGGCTTACATTTCTCCAAGGTTCTTTAAAATCCAAAAAAATATTTTTTTTAAATAGTTTGGATTCGGGGTTATTACTTAATACAAACTAAATTTTCATCATTTTTACAAAAATATAAACAATTCTTAAATTTTTTTTCAATTGTTGATGATGATTCTAACTCTCGCCTTAAAAAATATAAAATTATGGAAAATGATCGTTGTCATAATTTTACGATTCTTACTAATCTGAACTCAGAAATTGACTCAAACACGTCTGTCGCTTATAAGAAAAGATAAATGACTGACTTGATTTTGCTTGATTTACCTAGTGTTACCAAAAAAAAAAAACAAACGATGCCATAGAGACTTCCTTAGTCAATCCATCTTTTCCCATCGGAAGGCCAAATCAAACAAACAATCAGAAGCAGCAACCTTGAAAATCTGCGTTACCTAAAACAATCCATCTTGTTCCACCGGAAGGTCGAATCACAAAAAATAATCAACAGCAACCGCCTTAAAAATCTACGCTTCCTCAGCCAATCATTTTCTTTCCGCCGCAAAGCCAAATCACAAAAAACAATCAGCAGCAACAGCTTTAACAGTGTGCTTACTAAGTCAAACCGTCTTTTTCCACCGGAAGGCAAAATCACAACAAACAATTAGTGGCAGCAGCCTTAAAAATTTGCGCTAGCTAAACCAATCCATTTTTTCTCACTGGAAGGCCCAATCACAAGAAACCGTCAGAAAAACTTTTAAAATCTGCGCTTCCTAAGCCAATCCGTCTTTTTCCACCGGATGGCAAAATCGCAACAAACAATCAGCAGCTGTAGCCTTAAAAATCTACGCTCGCTTTGCCAATCCATCTTATCTCACCGGAAGGCCAAATCACAAGAAACAGTCAGTGGTAGCACCCTTAAAAGTCAACACTTCTTAATCCAATTTGAGTTTTTTTTTCACCGAAAGGCCAAATATAAACAAACAATCAGCAGCAGCAGAAATAAAATCTGCGTCTGCTAAGCCAATTCATGTTTTACAACAGAAGACCAAATCAAAACAACAATCAGCAGTAGGAGCCTTAAAAATCTGCGCTTCCTAAGCCAATTCGTATTTTATCACCGGAAGACAAAATTATAACAAACAATCAGCAGCAACAGCCTCAAAAATCTGCGCTTCCTAAGTCAATCCATCTCTTCCACCGGATGACTAAATCTCAACAAACAATCATCAGCAGTAGCCTTAAAAATTTGCACCTCTAAGCCAATCCACCTTTTAACCGGAAGGCAAATCACAGCAAACAGTCAGCGGCAGCAGCCTTAAAAATCTGCACTTTCTAAGCCAATCTATCTTTTTCCACGGGATGGCAAAATCACAACAAACAATCAGCAGAAGGCTTAAAAATCAACGCTTCCTAAGCCAATTCGTCTTTTTCGATGAGATGGCCAATTCACAACAAACAATCAGAAGAAACTGCCTAAAAAATCTGCACTTTCTAAGTCAATCCGTCTTTTTTCCACCGGATGGCCTAATCAAAATTAACAATCAGCATCAGCAGCCTTAAAAGTCTCCGCCTTTTAAGGCAATCTATCTTTTCTCACTGAAAGGCCGTATCTCAACAAACAATAAGCAACAACAGCCTTAAAAATCACCGCTTTCTAAGTCAATCTATCTTTTTCCACCGGAAGACAAAATCACAGCAAACAATCAGCAGCAGCAGCCTTAAAAATCTGTGGTTCCTAAGCAAATTCCGTCTTTTTCACTGGAAAGCCAGATCAAAACAAATGAATCTGCGCTTCCTAAGCCAATTCCATCTTTTACATGGGAATGCCAAATTAACACATACATTTAGCAGCAGCCTTGAAAATCTACGCTAGCAGTGCGACCAAAGTATTTTTCTTATGTGAAAAGGGCTAACGGAGTTGAAATCTAAGTATCTACCTTTCTCATCATTGGGGAACCATTCCCTTGATATCCTATTCATTTCTTGACGTTGAATCGTATCTAGGAATTTTAATTCACCATTTAAACTGACCATCAACTGACACTGACAAACAAATGTAAACGCAAAACATATAAAACTGTCCAAAACTAAAATAGTTTAGACGATGGCCAGTCAATTGCGAGTGTTCACTGAAGAGGAGCGAATATAAATGTAGCTCAAAACGTATGGACAACTGATAATTAGTTTAAATATTATTAAAACTCACCGAAAAACGTCGATAAATTCGAAGTTAAGACATTAGAAAATGGAAAATGTTTCACATTTTGTACTCGAGTTTTTCTCAAATTGTTGATCTAGAATTTTAAAATGATCTACGGTTTTTCAATTTTGAGCAAAGTACGTTGCATACAAGTTTGTTGAATACAAACTTTTTTCCAGTATGTTGCAATTTATTGAAAATTTGGATGATTTTTAATAAGTGGAGCGTTATTTTTGCGAATGTGGAATGTCCGAGAAATTGATGACCATGGACCGAGTGAGTTTAAGGAGTTTTGTTTATCAAGTTATGTCGTAAAACGAAAAACTATGTAAGTAAATAAATATTTTTTCCTGGTTCTGAAAACAAGACATCTCTTAGCTCTCAAAAGTAAAAAATATAAGCCTTCAACGGGAAAATTCAAACCTGGTGAATAAAATTATTTTTTTCAGTTGAGTTTTGAATTTGCTTATTGATGCATATGGCATCTTAATATTTTTTTTAAATTTTGGATCAGTTTTCAAAATTGTTTCCATTTTTACATTATTATTCTGGGGGGTCAAAAACTATTTAGAATGGAAGGTAAATTTTTCATATTTCCAGGTTTTACCCAGACTTTAAGAAAATTGAATATAAAAATAAGGAAAGGTCAGGTCTGTCTCATCTGCCCGCTCTTGTTTCCTTTAATCAACAATAAACTCAAACAAACAATTCTAACTATTTTTTGATTCAAATTTAAGAATATTATTTTTTACGAATTTATTTTAATGATATTTACATAAAAGTAACGGCATATCATTATTATATTTTTTATCCCTTTTTACTAAAAATATTTCAGATTAAAATTTGATTGAGTTTTTTAGGTTTAAAATTTGGTTCTGATTGAAGATTAAGTTATGATTTTCCTGAGGTTGGTAAAATCACCGTACAGCACATTGGGGTTATCTTTTCTAGATTTCAGGTTGTTCAAAATGTGTTGTCCCATTATATAAACTAATGTGATTTTTACTGACATTACATGGCTCTGTTGGTTAATGACTAAAATTCCGATAAAATCGCGTTTAAAGTTTAACGCTCCATACACTGCCGGCCAAAAGTTTGGGATCACCCGCTAAAAAACATGCAAAGTTTGATCGTTCATATCTCAGCCGTCTTAGGACATATTGCAAATCTTCTGATCTCATTTGAAAGATAATGAGCAATAGCTATTTCGGAGGTGTTCTGCTCAGAAATAATGTTTAAGTTTTGCACCTAAATCTTAACCTAAAGTTAGAACATTTTCAAAAAATTGCACTCAATATTCAAAGCCGATCATCTCGCGATAGGGTGAACCAAATTTCAAAATTTGAGTTGCATTAGAATCCGTATTCTATACTTCTCAAAACACAATCAGAAAATTTTGTGCAAAAATTTAAGAATGTACTTTTAATTAATAAAATAGGCACTTAAGTTATCGTCCAAAAGTTTGGGATCACCCCTAGTATGGTGTATCGGTCAAAAGTTTGGGATCATTCTTTTAAAAACATGCATATTTATCTCATTCATATCTTTATCATCTAACATCGTATTGCAGATCAGAAGGGTGCATTTGAAAGCTTGGAAATTGTTGTTTTTTTTATAAATTCATTCAAAAATTATATTTTAAAGTGATAACCATAAAAAATTTACCTGAAATTAATTGTTTTTTTGAAAATTCACACTTATGATTCTGAATTTTTTATGGTTATGGATTTAAAATACAATTTTTGAATGAATTTAGGAAAAATCAACAATTCCTAAGCTTTTAA
The DNA here is from genome assembly GCF_029784155.1 of Uranotaenia lowii. Taxonomy (NCBI): domain Eukaryota; kingdom Metazoa; phylum Arthropoda; class Insecta; order Diptera; family Culicidae; genus Uranotaenia; species Uranotaenia lowii. The sequence goes on from NC_073692.1 coordinate 92,169,948, forward strand.
ATGCACCTTTCAGATCTGCAATTTGATGTTAGATGAGAAAGATATGAATGAGATAAATTTGCATGTTTTTAAAAGAATGATCCCAAACTACACTATACTAGGGGTGATCCCAAACTTTTGGACGAGAACTTAAGTGCCTATTTTATTAATTAAAAGTACATTCTTAAATTTTTGCACAAAATTTTTTGATTGTGTTTTGAGAAGTATAGAATACGGATTCTAATGCAACTCAAATTTTGAAATTTGGTTCACCCTATCGCGAGATGATCGGCTTTGAATATTGAGTGCGATTTTTTGAAAATGTTCTAACTTTAGGTTAAGTTTTAGGTACAAAACAAAACATTATTTCTGAGCAAAACACCTCCGAAATAGCTATTGCTCATTATCTTTCAAATGAGATCAGAAGATTTGCAATATGTCCTAAGACGGCTGAGATATGAATGATCAAAATTTGCATGTTTTTTAGCGGGTGATCCTAAACTTTTGGCCGGCAGTGTATGTGCCCAATAACAATATTATTTTGTTTTCTCAATATCTCGAACACAAACCATCCATCTGACAAGTGCGTTCAAATTTTAGGTCTTCAAACGTAATTTTCCACCGAGCTGATAACTCGATTTGTTTACATTTGGCGCATACGCTCTTTTGAAAAATCGAAACTGAAACGTAAACCAAAAATATTATATTTTTTGTTTTTCAAAAATGATACATCGGCTCACCGACTAGACTCCTTTAAAATAGCTAACCTCAATCATTTACGAAGCTACAAAATAAACAACTTGACGTTGTAAACTCTATGTTTTAATAACGATGAAACCTGGCTGATTCTGTTGCAACCAAACAATTAATTGAACTCATCCGAACTAGAAAGATACAGGTGTTCGAAAACAGCTACTTTTTCTTAGTTTTTCCAATCTAACTCGTTTCAGTCTGAATATTTTTATATAGTCTGTTCCACATAACTTTTGGAGGAGACTCAAAACTCGTTGAAACATACCTAGCTTGAATAAGCGCGGACTGAAAAGATATTGCTACAAAACTGAAAATTTTGAATTAATAAATATTTTTTTATTTTGAACTCTTCTAACTTCTCTAGGTTAGCTTCTACGATGTTGACGTTTTCAACAAAATTGCTACATTCCTTACAATCTTAAAACTTGCCAAAGACATGATTCCTCTAAAATCAATATTACAATTTATTTTTATCGCACTGCTAGGTGATTTTTTGTTAAAATTAAAAGTATTTATTTATAGCTAAAAATCGTGTTTTTACATTGCATGGTATTCTAACTAGCCTATACTGACCTGACTCATATCTAACTTATCTTGGATCAACAAATATTTAAAAACACACCAACTCCGTTTTGAATAAATTTCTGTTATTCCATCTCACTTCCCTTGATTCTCTTTTGAAAACATACAAACTAGGATCGGCCACCCTCAAATTGTATGATATCGCTTTCGAAAAAATGAATCATTTTCATCAAAATCTCATTTTCAAGTGCTTTAAATGTAGGTAAAATGTCCCGAAACCATTTTTATCACCTTTTCACATAGTTTTTCCCTGTGTGCGTCGGTGAGCCGTTGCATCTTTTTTGAAAAAATCATAATATTTGCAGATTACGTTCTTTCTTTCTTTCTTTCTTTCTTTGATATTTCATGTTTCTCAGATACTTTCCATCACCTTTGAAAATGTGACCAAGACGAACTCAGAACATTAGGTTTAAATTTTTTGGTTTCTTTTTTTTTCCAACATTAGTGCATCGTCAATGATTTTATAAATAAATTTTTTGCTCCGGAATTGAACAAACGTTTAAAATCATTTCAAACTTATAATTTTAAAAAATTCGAAAATCTCTTGTGACGAATCCAATCTAACTTTCAACGGTAGAATACTAACATAAATGATAAATATTGTAAATTGTAGGTATTATTTATTTTTGGCGGCCTCTTTGAAGTAAAGGAAATCTTAGCTAGAATTGAACATATTTTTTTTCAGAAATGAAATTTTCAAACTATTTATTTATCTTCAAAATGTTTCAGTTAAAAAAATAGATTTCGGTGTTCCCTAAAATGCAGCCGACTCGTCTGTTATAGGTTCCTTTTTCTCATAAGCAAGCAATGCATTGTATCAACAGGAATCAACGTCTGTGAAAGTAGGACTAATAATCTGTGGTCTACAGGATGTCGACATACAGAAACCCCCATCGTCGTCGTCGTCCTCGTCATCGTTGGCCAAGATCGATTGCTGGCCCACATAAAATATTTAATTTGTAAAGTCAACAGTAAGGAAACCAAATAATTGAATGCAAATATTGGAAGAACCGATGATGAAAATTCTGCCACACTTTCGTGCTATTGCAAGGGTCTCGTTCTGTATTTTAACTGGCATGTAGGTACGTCGAATATTATTTCATGCATTCCTCCTCCTGGTTGACGATAACGAGCAGCAGCAGCAGTAAAAGTGCTTTCTTGTTTGATTTGCGGATTACGTCATCTTAGCAGAAGCACTCATGCTGCTCCTTAACTATGGCAGTGATGGCTGTGGTTTGTAATTTAAGCATGGAAATTCCTTATTGAAACATCCGTTTCGTCAATGTTGAAGAGCGCCTTACTTAGATGGTTGTTGATTGGAGAAGTCTGCAACTTTAAAAGCAGAAATGTAAAAAAAAAAATCTTTCTAAGAATTGTACTACTTACTTAGTCTTTTTATATTCAATGTTTGTGCTCAAACTTATCATTTTTTCATTTAAGATTGATGATTTTCTGCTGGAACTTTATTGAATAGAAAAAAAAAACACGATCGACAAATTCAAATATTTCAATTTTTTTTTAAACTATTCTAATGTAAGAGGTTTGTCATCTCAATGAAGCAAAAAAGTGGGCAGTGCTCATTTCCGTTAAATTTCATTGCTTCAAAAATAAACCGTCAATGGTGAATTATTTCATACCAGAGCGATGTTTGATAACGGTTCCTACTTAATGAGATATTTTAATGCGTCTGCAATGGGCAATTGTTTTTATGTTTTAATTGCCTCTGAATGACGAATGTAGTCAATTAAAAAACACTGTTTTACATAATTGCAAAGTGGGATTTTGAACTGAAAGTCAACTCAATTTGGTTCGTGCTTTGAAGCTTGAGTTTAATGATTGTGATGGTCAATCAACTGTTTGATTTTTTTCTCCATAAACTGAGCCATTCAAACAATTTTTAATGAATCAATAAAATGAAAAAAATACAAGGAACTAACCCCCTCAGTATGGATAAGGGAAAAACTTGTGTTTTTTTTTAGCAAAAATTCGGATGCCTCCCACCCCATAAAACAGACAGCCACGGTCAAACGATGCAGAATTTGAACGAACAGAAAGACAGATCCCTCTGGCATAATTTGTGGTGTCAGTTTCTGAGATTTGCGATTCAATTTCACAGGATAAGCACGACAGATTTGCGTGGCTGCTTTCTTTTCCTTCAAATGGCACCCAGCAGTGCCCACAGGTCACATCACGGTTCTTTGCTAGATATCAACATTTGTTGGGGTGCCATCGAAATGCTCCCGGCTATTTGTGGCTTTTATTTTGCAATTGGATTTAATGCTGTTTGTTTTTCGCTGGCTGACTGCAGGAGTGCTATTGGATTAGCAGGATATATACGTCTTAGGAAATGCTAGTCCTAGTTCAAATCTTTAAACAAGTTCTTTAAGTTCAACATATTAGCGTGATTGGGTCTTATTCTGCGAGGCACGTTACGTATCTCTATTCATTTGATTCTGTGAGCACTGCAGTCAAAGAAATGTCTGTTCAGATGTGCTTCGTTCGATAGGTTTTCGAAGCTATCTAGAACTAAAATCTCCTGGCTGGAGAATTTTCAGAAGATAAGATTACGAGGTATAGTTTGGCGCGTCAGGTCACGAGACACGTAGAATAAGCCCCAATATTTCATGATACTCGGAGATTTTTTAGTTTTCCCAGGGAGGTGATGATTTTCCCCTAAATAAGAAGTTACTACAAAGAAAAGAATGATTTTGGCATAGAGTTAGCACTAAAGAACTGATCACCAGTTACTGGTGTAACTCCCTAAGCAAATGAATGAAAATTTTATCGCTCAGAGCTCTTGGGGACATGTAGCTCATCATTTCCGAACCATAAGGCTTATATGTGAGTATTTTCTATTCCACAAGTGCCATCACTACCAACAGTATAATCATCAACAATTGAATTTTTGCAATCTCTTTTTTGGGTGTAGCTGAAAGTGCTCCAAATGACCCAACTTTTGAGTAAAAATAAATGCGTTGCAGGCTTAAACTGATCCTAGGCCTAGTACAAGATTTTATGCCAAATTTGGGCTAGATCGAATCGCGAGAAGGGGTCGCGAAATAAGCATGAAATTTGTATGGGACTTTAAAACATTTTGTTCGGGAGGAAAATGAATATTTAATAACTTTGGTCTCCTTCGGCCGATTTCTTCTGAATATGGTTTTTCCTAAAGCTTGAATCATTAAAGGAAATCTACGGAAGACTGCGTTTCAATTCGAAATAAGAAAAAAAATCTGAAAAAAATGTTTTTACTTTTTAAGTTATGCGAAAATGGTAAAATAGTTTTCACTTGATTTCATGCAAAAATACGCTATTCGAATGATCGAACTTCTACTCCACAGCTCCAGTGATGGGGTTGGTAACATTTTGATATCAGTCAGGCTTTTTCAATAGGGGAGAGTGGGGATACTTAATCCCCTTTTCTTATTTTCACCATATCTTTTTGGAAAAATTTAGCAACTCGCGCCCTTTTACATTTTCTTACGGCGTGTAACTTCAAGTTTCTATGCTCTAAAAATTAGAAAGATACTTGAACTCGTAGATGAACTAGAAGCATCTTCGTGGGAGTAAAAAATTGCGATATTTTTGAAGTTAAAGGGAGACTTGATCCTTCATTCAGAAAGCCCTAATCCTTAAAAAAAAATCAAACAAAACCCCAAGATTGAATGTCAATTGACTGTTTTGGTCGTGTTTGTTCTCATTTCACAATTTAGATCTGACAGAAGAAAAAAATTCTATAACTTTGTTTCAACGCTAATTATATTGCATACTTAAAGAGGCTATTTTCTATAATTGAGAGATAATTAATTATATTTGCCCTTTTCTCCAGGCAATTGTTGGTTAAATATAAGTTTTTGGATAAATATAAGTAATCTCGTTATCAGCAATGATCATGATCAGTTCATAAGAAGATTATACCGTTTTTAACTCTAGGGATCAATTGAAACCATAATCAACATTATAAAAATCTTTTTCTGGAAAAAAATGAGAGTTATCCATTGCTATGAAAATATGGTATTATTAAGTTCATATTACGCTCGATCGATTGATAATTGGAACACATATTTTGGTTATAATTTTCCCACGTTAGGAACATTTTCAAGTGATGAAAAAAGATCTTGAAGTCAATTTCGTGAATTTTTCAAACAAAGTTAAATTTCTCAAACAATTATTTTGTTAAAAAAAATTGAGCTCAAAGCATTGTTGTTTTGCTCTATTTGGCATTATTTCTAGAACATTTCTAGAGTTTGTCTTGATTAGGTCGTATGAGCCACATGACTTGTTTCGAGAAAATCGCTGTTGAAGTTTTGTTACACATTTTTAATTCCCACATTTAACATATTGCTCAAAATTATCTGAAAACTTCGTTTTCGATACTAAAAAAGATGATAAATATGTTCGTGTATTGAATAGAGGCATACATTTAATTGTTCAAGCAAACATGCACATACAACCTTATGCATTGCGCAATTGGTTGAAACGTCCTTTTGCAAATTGAAAAATAATATCTTTAAACCTTTGTTTACATGTCCTAAACTTCACTGTTTCTAGTTAACATGTTTATGGTGCCAAAGTTCTACGTGGTTCTACCATGATTAATGTTCTTAAGCATATCTGCACAATTACTTGCATTTAATTTGGATGTTTTTTTATGTAGCAGTTTTCAAAGCACCTTCTCACATAAAGCAACAGAAAAAGGACTTACCATTGAATACGTAGAGTGTTGTCTGGATCCCCGTTGTGATATGCGCTCTACAGGATCTTCAGCTCCTTCGAATAGCAAAACAATCTTAGGACGGATCTTGCTCAAGTCTCGACATCTGCTTCGCTTACATTGCTCTGCCAATGGAAAATATCCTTTTCACCGCTTCAGCAGCCTGGAGGCTGCCAAGGGGGCTGCTTGCATCAGGAATATGCATTACTGTCCGAATGGACAACTGATTTCTACCTGTGACTCCGATAACTGATCCACTGCCACTGTAATGAAAAATTATGAAGATGAAAATTTATCCAGCCATATAAATTACGCTTCTAGAACTTACCTAGCAACAGCAACGAAGAAATTGCTTAAACTTAGATTTAATAAACCACTTTTACAAAACGTTTTCGTTTAAATTTCTTCACTTTGTAACACTTGGTGACGCGATTTCGGCGAAAATGCAAATCGTCGCAAAAACCAATTAGCCAAACAGTTATTTTGCGTCCTTTGGCTGCACGGCAATTCAGTACAGCGCAAAACGTCGTTAAAACCAAAATGCACTCGAAAATTAAAAAGTCATTATACGTATTAAATTAAAATCAAGTTATTAAATTTATTTATGGATCAAATAAAACCAAATTTTTACTTAACATAGAAAGCATGTTTATTAATCGTTTGCAGCCAATAACTCAGTTTTGTTTATATTGGTTCATACGACCTAATCAAAACAAACTCTAGATTTTATCTTTGTAGGACATTCCAGTTTCGAGATATAGCTAAGGAATCAAATATGCCCAGGAATCAAATATCCTCACTCTCCCCTACTGCTACCAATTCCGCCTTTCGATTTAACTCGTAAAAGGAAATTGGACATTCCTTAGTTCTCATGTCATTATTTTGACCCATTTTACTCTACATACTTTGATGATTAAAAAATGAATAAATTCATTAATTTCATTAAAAAAAAGCCACTGCTTTGTAAAATTCAAACAACGGTTCCAACAAAAGGAATTACAAAAAATAATTTTCTTGTTCTTGCTATTATAAATAGAGATCGCTTTCAAAACAACTTATGAGAAAATTCAAAACAATAAACCATCAAAATTTATTGCAACAGTAAAGATGCTTTCTGAGTTTCTTATTTTATTATTTGTAGAATACCACTGAATCTAAAGACTTTTGACTTTAAGTAGAGAAAATTTCTTCGAGAAAAAAAATATAGAGTAAATTAATCATTCAAGAATTGCACTTCGTTTGAAAAATTTAACTAAATGTGACTTGAAGATTTTTTTTCATCACTTTAAAATGTTTCCCACATGAAAAAATATTAAAATATTAAACCTAATGTGTCAATCGTATAAGTGTAAAATGTGAACTTAATATTGTTATATTTACAAAGTAATAGTTAACTCTCATTTTTTTTTTATTTTTTTCCAAAAATGTATGTTATGAGTGCAATTGATCCCTAGTCCAAAATGTGAATAGATCTTAGCTAAGCACGAAACTATACATATTTTTCCAATATCCAACATCAAACTCAAAAAGTGCTTTTATTATAAAATTTGAAAATTGCGCCTCTAAGTATGCAATGACTTATGGGTAGCAGACAAAATTTTAGAATTCTTTTGGATGACTCTTAAAAACTGAAAAATGAGAGAAATCATGGACAAAAATAGTCAATGGACTTCTTATCTTTAGGTTTTGCATGATTCTTCCCAAGGCTTAGGGCACTCTGAATAAAGTATCAACTATCAAAACTTACTATCAAAATATCACGATTTTGTTTGTCCCATGAAACTGCTTCTAGTTCATCTACGTGTACATGAATCGTTAAAATTTTTGGAGCATACTTACTTAAACTATACAGTTCTGCAAATTGTTTTTCTAGCTGATGATTTTTTTTAAACCACTCTTGATTGTATTCTATGAAAACGTGAACAAATTTAATATTTCCTTATAATGCTGAGAATCTATATATATATATATATATATATATATATATATATATATATATATATATATATATATATATATATATATATATATATATATATATATATATATATATATATATATATATATATATATATATATATATATATATATATATATATATATATATATATATATATATATATATATATATAAGAATGAATTTCTGTCTGTCTGTCTGTTCCCTATAGACTCGGAAACTACTGAACCGATTTGCGTGAAACTTGGCAGGTGGTGTTATAGGAGGCCGGGAAAGGTTCCCATTATGGTTTGAGACCCTTCCCTATCTCATGAAGGGGGAGAGGGGCCTCCCAAACAAAAGACAATTTTTTGCATAACTCGAGAACCAATCAAGTGAATGGTAACTTATTTGGCATTGGCGGGTATTGGGGTACGAAGAATGTTTCTAAGAATATTTGGTACCCCTTCCTCCTTCCAGTGGGGAGATAGAAAGGGGGAGGGGGCCTACCTTACAATTTTTTACATAACTGGAGAGCTAATCAAGCTAATGGAACAAAATTTGGCATGGGAGGGTAGTGGAATATGACAAATTGTTCTATGATTATTTAGAACCCCTCCCTTCTTCCATTGGAGATACAGGAAGAAGGAAGGGGGGGGCTTTAACCACTTTTTTATAGCATAGCTTGAAAGCTATTCGAGCAAATGAAACCAAATTTGGCTAGGAAGGGTATATGGGTACGATAAATAGTTCTATGAATATTTGGTACCTCTCCCTCGTTTCAGTGAGGATATGGAAAGTGGGGAAGGGGCTCCTTTACAATTTTCAGCATAACTGGATAAATTATCAAGCAAATGGCACCCAATTTGGCGTGGGAAGGTATTTGATTACGATAAATGTTTCTTTGATATTTTGAGAACCCTTCGCACTTCAAGTCAAAAAATCTTAAGGGAGGAGGGTCCTCTCATATAAGTTTTACATCCCTCGGGAACTTACAAAGCATATGGAACGAAATTTGGCTTGAGAGGGTATTTGAGGACAGGGAAGGTTTCTGTGAATATTTGGTACTACTGCCTCCTTCCAGTGGGGTGATATGAAGAAGAGGGGGGGGAGGGGGGGGGGGGCGCTATTTTACAATTTTTCGCATTACTCGAGAACTTATCAAGCAAATGGAAACAATTTTGGCATGGGAAAGCATTTGGATGCGTAAAATGGTTATTAGCTTATTTAAGACTTCTTGCTCCTTCAATTGAGAATGCAGTTAGGAAAGACCGAAGCTTATATATGTATGATTGTTTTGCATAAACCAAAAACTTATCTAACAAATGGAATCAAGTATGATATTGGAACAATCATTGAATTTAGCAGCTGGGGAAGAGTTTGGCATAGAAGTGTATTTGAATACACGGAATGTTCAATCTTAATTGCCTTCTTCCAGGTAAGGGATAGGTAGGAAGAGCGGCTCCGATACAAATTTTATAGTATTACTCGACAACTAATAAATCAAACGAAACCAAATTTGGCATAAGAGGGTATTCGAGCACAAGATATGTTTTTTCGGTAGTTTAGCATCACTACCACGAATCAGTGGACCGATATAGAGGGAAAAGAGGGCATTGATACAATTTGTTTCATATTTCGATAAATTACCGAGAAAATAGAATTTAATTATCATGAGAGCAAATTTGTGTACGAGCAATGTTTCTTCGATGGTTTGAGAACCCCTTCTCTTGCCAGAGGGGAGATATACAGTGGGGAGAGGGTCACCCAATGTCCCATGATGTTATTTTGTTACACAAAATGTTTATATGATAGTTTGAGATAGTTTCATATTTATATAAAACAATATTTTTGCATAAGTCATAAACTTATGAAGCAAAGAAATCCAGAGTCTTAAAAAGGATTGAAACACGGATTAAACAAAAAAAAAATAAATAAGATTTCCAAATTAGAACAGTTGCAAATTCATTTTGAAATTTTTTTTTAATGATTTTGAAATTGAACTTAAAATGTTGTGCAAATAAATAACAAGTTAAATAACTAGGTACCACATTATTCAAAAATTTTTGGAAGGTGTAGCAAAGCACACCGGGTCAGCTAGTAACCCGAGCAGACTTTGATGCCTAAATCGATAGCAAATTGAGATCAAAACGAGGTGTTAACAGCTGAATGAGGCCTTTATTTGCTGTAGAATTTTCTACGATAGCAAAATTAGGTATCATTATGGTCTCAAATTATATTATTTGATAGCACGTAGATACCAAAACAAGCTATCAACAGCAAGCTGTTAGCAAAATTTGATTTAAATTTCATTCGATAGCACATTTAGGTATCATTCAGGTATCTTTCGACCCGAATGACAAAACTTTGGTGAGATGTTAAAATTAAAAATTGAGGTATCTTTAACTAGTATAAGGTGAGATTAAATTGGAAACATCATCTGGCACTGAATTGTACCGAGAAAAAATCTTAACATCATGAACGTATTTTTTATTTATTAAAGAAAATAATTTTTCCTCGCCAAATTTAATTTTATGTTCAAAAGCGTTTTAAAATTGTTGGTCATTTTGGAAAATGTTGTCTTTATAAAATTGTTCTCTATTTTTTGAATAAATAATCTTTTTTGTTCCAAAATAAAACATAAAAAAAGTTACTTCTTAAAATATTTAACAAAAATCAATCAATAACCGTCGTTTTTAAATTTTTTGAGCGAAGCTCCGTTATATAGTGTCAAATAAATAAATAAAATAAATAAATTTAAATTTTTTTAAAAATATTTTTAGTACAACAATTTTTTGTATAACTAAAATGTGCAAGGCGTGAGAGCAAAATTTTCTATAATTTTGACATAAAAGTCGGCTTTGATTATTGAATTGAATTCTCTAGCAACATAAAGTTACATTTGGAAATTTATGGTATTGAGTTAATTCATTATTAATTCATGATTTTTTTTCATCTGCAAATCTGATTTACTTTATGTATTGAATGGTTTTACTTTTGAAAACAAGTCTGCAGCTTGAAAAATCGCTTAAAATTGAAAAATAATTTGTTTACTAGAACGTAAAATTCATTTCTGAAACTCTATTACGAAATCCATTATAATTATAAATTACAATAAATGCTTTCTAAGAATCACAAGGGCCGATGTGGTCTAGCGGATAGGCTGGCGGATAACTGACTATATAATAAGAATGATCAATCAGTTACCAGCTGTTCTTTTGGAAGAATGGCAGCTTGCTGTTGAATTCCTTGAAAAAAAAAGTTGCCAGCTGGCCAGATACATACAGTAAACTAGCCTGCCTGATCGAATCGTTCTTCCAAAAATATACCTATACACAATACATTCATCCAGAACAGTTCATACGGAACCGTGGAGTCCGGGTATGGTGTACGCGTTGCATTGGAGATTTGTCCAATTTAATGATCTAAAAATGCATGTGAACACATCCTTGGGCAGAAACTGCGGCGAATCCGTGCACCCATAGTGGATAACCAACATACATACATACATACATTTACAAAGACTTTCTTAAAATCGCTTTAATCAGAATGGAAAAAAATCATCATGTTTGAACAATATAAAAAGTTTTATTTTCTATGTTGTATTTAATACATTCTTCTCTTTTCATTGTTAAATAAAATATAATTTAAAAGTTAATATATATTGCTATTCGAATGTGTCAACCAATATCAGTAACCATCAAAACATTCAAAAATAAAACCACTTGACAAATAATACCATTGGACATATTTTCGAAGTTACTGAACCAAGTGTAAACAGTCGGTGCGCGACTGCGCGGTATAAATTTATATTGGTAGTTTTTTGTAAACAATTCCGTTTCAGTGAGTTTACCGGTTCCAATCTGCTATTTATCGGTCTACACTCAGTGTTCAAAGGTGTTTTTCTTTTGCTGGTAAGATTGTGTCAAATAATTAATAGATCCTTAATTAACTAATCGCATATGACAACATTTCAGATGGGGCTCTTCTCGTACTTAATTCCGATGACCATTTTTCAACAACAAGGCTCCTGTTTACTAAACATTCTACGCCAGGATACCTGCATAATGTTTCTGCACGGTAGACGTGATCAGCGGTACCATTATACTGTTCTTTCTCCGGCAACTGTATCAGCCTCCAACAAGTCAAAATGGAGCAACCTGGCTGGTCCCGCTGCTGGTCTTGGTATAGCAGACACAACTAGCAGCGCATGGCTCAATCCGGATGAATTCAAAGACCTCAACAGCTGAGATCGAAAAGCGCTCAACGGCTAGAACATACCCGAATATTTTTGTAAGAAGTGTATATTAGAGCTACACCACCTAAGATATCTTCTAAATTTTTAGGCATCTACATCCGGAAGTTGGAATCTCGTCGAAAGCGATTAACTCAATGAAAAGCTAAACGACACCTTCGGGCGGATTGTTGGCGAGGCCTCCCGGTTGGCTCAATGATCACATATATTCAATGTTGAATGCCTAAATCGAAAATGGGAAATCAAGCCATGTAAGTACCCTTTTCCTAATCTCTTTTAATCAGACCTATCCGGAAACAATATGTAAAAACTTATTCTGGTTGGTTGAGTGAATGTTAGGTCTATAATAATGAAGAAGAGACTTGAGAGATGTCTCATATTTCCTGAAAAATACATATACGAGATTGTGCACTCGTGTGGGTGAAAAACAGGTATATACCTGAGCCAAGCTTAAAATTTATTGAAACAATTTTATTGGTAAACAAAATGGCTTTAAATAATTCAAAAACCTTCACGAGTAATGAATTTGTACATTGATAAAGCAGATTGTTCTACTTGGTGGATTAATATTGCGGATTATACAGACAAAAAAATCAGAAAGCATTTATAAAAGTAGTATGCATACATTAGGGCGTTACATAGGCAAAGTGTTATACATGACAACGAAATAACAGAATTTATTAATACTTCTGTTAATTTGTTGTCATGTATAACACTTTGCCTATGTAACGCCCTAATGTATGCATACTACTTTTATAAATGCTTTTATGATTTTTTTTGTTTTAACACAAAATAAAATCATGAGATGCTAAACGAAAGATATGATTGAAATTTGAAAATGGAAAAACGGATGAATATATTCCATGGATTAAAAATGTTTTCTATATTGAATGGTAGATTGTTTTAAAAGTATATTTTATTGGAAAAAAGCAGAACATAAATTTAAACAGGCTTACAAAAAAAAAAAATATCGACATCTATGTATCCAAATAATTGAATTAAAACACGTTGAACAGGTTTACTTTGCCACTGAAGAATATTTAAAAAAATAGGTTTAAAATTTTAGATTTGAAACCATAAGCCGTAAAAGTTTGCTCGTGAAGCTGTTTCGCGATGGAGCACTTTGCAAATGTATTCCGATGAAGTGAAATTTAAAAAAAAAATCCAATGCAATACAGGGTAAGTGCTTTTAATTTTACCAGTATTCCTAATTTTTTTTCGTGTCGTTATATTGCACACATTACAAAACCCGAAAAAAAATGATTAAGTGATAAGTGATGGAGTAAGAAAATTTGGAACCTTGGCAAAATTTGGCATAGTAAGAGTTTGGTGCTTTCAAGTAATTCATTTAGAAATTTGCTTACCACATTTAAAAGTAGTAACGGTCTAGTTTCAAATTGTAGAATTTTTTTTTATCAACATCGTTTCAATTGAATCTAGGAGTACCTTTTAGTATGTAGTGAGACTTTTGAATATAATTATCATATTCTTTAAACTTTATTCAAATTGTATTGTACAGACGGAAAAATGGGCATGAATAAACCTCTTGGTCCCAAAATCCCAAAAAAAAGTGTTTTACGAACATGTTTTAAGCGCCTGAAGTAATGGACCGTAGTCAATACGCCTTAATATCTGCAATTATAATAATAACATAATTTGGTAGATTATCTGTTTTTCACGCATTGTAGGACGCATAAAGAAACATTATTGCTAGCAAATTCTGTTCTTTTTCTTTTTTTGAATTTTATGATTTTTTTGTATACTTTCAGGCGATTAGTTTACAAGAGAAATTTTTCTTGCGAATTAACGATACTAACTATAACTTGAGATTCTTTTCTGCAAAACTGTAGCATATATTGTTATCACGCCCTAAATGTCAAATTTTTTCTCATTTTGCTTGACATAATATGATAAACAGCAAAAATGAGAGCAAAAATTATCATACAAGGTAAACAAGGTGATGCCAATTTTATCTTTTTTTCGTGAACCAAACGATTCCTCGTTTTTTTTAGAGGGTATATTGAGGCCAAATTTTGCTTTCATTAAAAATTATGGGATGCCTTATATTGGCATCATTGTGCTTTCCAAGCTCTCGGAAAATGAGGTGTAGTTAAGGTCTCAGTTTTAGCAAAATTTGGTATCACTTTGCTAACCAAGTATGGAAATCTTTGCTCTCATTTTTGCTGTGTACCACCTTATGTCAAGCAAAATGAGAGCAAGTTTGGCTCTCAAGGCGTGATAGCAAAATTTGCTATAATTTTGCCATAAAAGTCTGCTCGGGAATATATAACTTTATATAAGATATTTTCTTTCAGCACTTAATTTTATGAAAACTTTTAAAAATAAGAAAAAAAATCAACAAAGATATTCGAGCATATTGTTGACAAACTGTAGAACATTGCAAAGATTCAAAAAATTGAGGATTCCAAATAATTCAATGATCAACTTTCCCGAAACCGAAAAAATTTTAATTCTAAAAAAAATCATAGGTGTTTTCGATTTCAAATTTTTTTCTTCTCTTCCAAATACAGGATCTTTACCAAAATTTGTAAGAAGATTATACCAATGGAATATAATATATGTGTAAAATCCTCGATCAAAACTTTTTTATGTCAGCAACAAAATTGTAAAATTATTTGAAATCTTACATATCGAATGTTAGAAAATGTTATAATTTTATCAATCCAAATTTCTAAAATAGATTTTTTTTCAAAAGCTTTGAATTTATGAAACTTAAATATCTAGGCAAGATTTTATCCTAGATTAAATGAAATAAAGCCATGGTGGGAACAGCCTTAAAGAGAGGGGGGGTGCTTAGCGCCAAAACCATGCATGAATCTAAAGAAATATATTTTTTTATCGATAATTCATTTTAAGGTATTTTGATTAGAATTCGTAATGAAAAATACAAAAAATTTGAAAAATAGTACGCATAATGTGTATGTTTAATGAAGCATTAAGTAACCAAATACAAAAGTATCTTTCATTAATGTACAAAATCTTTGGATTTACTTCTAATTCTTGAAGGTGCTAAGTCTGAGAAACTCTTTAGCATGTTCAAAAATATCAACCATTTATGAGAATGAATAAAATTTAAAAAAATTGGGATTCAAGTCTGATTCTCACAAATCAAAATTCACGATTCAAGTTTGATATTTGACTTTTTAAAATATTGGAATGTTCAAAATATAAAACAATTCACAGAAAAATCATGAAATTTCTGCAGAAAAATTTCGCCGTGACGAGATTTCACTTTTCAAGACTATTCCGAACTGTAACCAATCCAGAAGTCAACCACTTTGCTGCAGAATAAAAAAAAAGCGAACGGTTGCACATTGAATTTTCTTTAAAATGATTACGATTTGGTCACATAAAAATTCAATTTGTTTGTGTTGTGATCGATTACTTTTGTGACATGAATATACGCTAAAATTGATCATTTTTTACTAAATTGTAATGTGAATTCACTCAGTTTAAACACAACATAGTTGTGAGCAGGGATTGAAATGCTCTTGCTCAAGCGGCTGAGCATCAAAGCTCTTGAAGCTCGAGAGCGAAGAAAGCTGGAGCCAATTCTAGGCCACCAATAAATGCTCAAATTAAGCTCATACCTCTTCTGGCTCTAGGAGACAAGGTTTTGCATTTTGCTTTGAGTTTGTTAGCTCAAGGAGCCGAAATTTCTTGAGCTTGCTGGCTCAGCAAAATTGCAACACTTGAGCCAAATGATGTGTATTGACTTTGCTACAACGGCTTTTTTATGCACCAGGAACTGTGCAAGGGCTTGTTGGGATAAATAAAATGAATGTTAAAGATTTCTTGTAACTGGTAAAAGTTACCAGCACTAGTAACTATGAAATAGTAAAATTTACAATTTTTCGGGAAAAACGCCAAATGAAAGGGCTTTTTGCGAGGATTATTAAAATCAATGTTAGAGAGTTCTAGTTACTAGTAAAAGTTACCAGCACTAGTAACTATGAAATAGTAAAAATAACATTTTTTCGGGAAAAACGCCAAATGAAAGGGCTTGTTGCGAGGATTATTAAAATCAATGTTAGAGAGTTCTAGTTACTAGTAAAAGTTACCAGCACTAGTAACTATGAAATAGTAAAATTTACTATTTTTCGGGAAAAACGCCAAAAGAAAGAGCTTGTTGTGAGGATTATTAAAATCAATGTTAGAGAGCTCTAGTTACTAGTAAAAGTTACCAGCACTAGTAACTATGAAATAGTAAAATTTACAATTTTTCGGGAAAAACGCCAAATGAAAGGGCTTTTTGTGAGGATTATTAAAATCAATGTTAGAGAGTTCTAGTTACTAGTAAAAGTTACCAGCACTGGTAACTATGAAATAGTCAAATTTCGAAATTTTCGGGAAAAACGCCAAATGAGAAGGCTTGTGGCGAGGATTATTAGAATCAATGTTTATGTGTTAAAAATTTGTAAGTTTTACTATTTCATAGTTACTAGTGCTGGTAACTTTTACTAGTAACTAGAACTCTCTAACATTGATTTTAATAATCCTCGCAAAAAGCCCTTTAATTTGGCGTTTTTTCCCGAAAAATTGTAAATTTTACTATTTCATAGTTACTAGTGCTGGTAACTTTTACTAGTAGCTAGAACTCTCTAACATTGATTTTAATAATCCTCACAAAAAGCCCTTTCATTTGGCGTTTTTCCCGAAAAATTGTAAATTTTACTATTTCATAGTTACTAGTGCTGGTAACTTTTACTAGTAACTAAAGCTCTCTAACATTGATTTTAATAATCCTCACAACAAGCCCTTTCTTTTGGCGTTTTTCCTGAAAAATAGTAAATTTTACTATTTCATAGTTACTAGTGCTGGTAACTTTTACTAGTAACTAGAACTCTCTAACATTGATTTTAATAATCCTCACAAAAAGCCCTTTCATTTGGCGTTTTTCCCGAAAAATAGTAAATTTTACTATTTCATAGTTACTAGTGCTGGTAACTTTTACTAGTAACTAGAACTCTCTAACATTGATTTTAATAATCCTCACAAAAAGCCCTTTCATTTGGCGTTTTTCCCGAAAAATTGTAAATTTTACTATTTCATAGTTACTAGTGCTGGTAACTTTTACTAGTAACTAGAGCTCTCTAACATTGATTTTAATAATCCTCACAACAAGCTCTTCCTTTTGGCGTTTTTCCTGAAAAATAGTAAATTTTTCTATTTCATAGTTACTAGTGCTGGTAACTTTTACTAGTAACTAGAACTCTCTAACATTGATTTTAATAATCCTCGCAAAAAGCCCTTTTATTTGGCGTTTTCCCGAAAAATTGTAAATTTTACTATTTCATAGTTTCTAGTGCTGGTAACTTCCACTTGTAACTAGAACTCTCTAACATTGATTTTAATAATCCTCACAAAAAGCCCTTTCATTTGGCGTTTTTCCCGAAAAATTGTAAATTTTACTATTTCATAGTTACTAGTGCTGGTAACTTTTACTAGTAACTAGAACTCTCTAACATTGATTTTAATAATCCTCGCAAAAAGCCCTTTCATTTGGCGTTTTTCCCGAAAAATTGTAAATTTTACTATTTCATAGTTACTAGTGCTGGTAACTTTCTTTAGTTACTAAAACCGTCCAACATTTATTTTAAAAATCTATGCGACAAGCCCTTTTTTTAGTTACTTCACTTGTGCACAAAAGAGCAGGCGTTGGCTCGAACAGCAGCAGTGAAAACAAGCTCAACGAATTTGAATCGGTTGAGCCAACAAGCTCAAGCTCCTCTGGAGGCATGAGCTAACGGGCTCACGAGGCAAAAAAAGAGCTAAGGTTTCTTCCAAATAAGAGCTTAGCAATGCGAAGCTCCGGAGACAAAAACGATAGGAGCTTCGTCGATTGCTTTGTAAGCGGAGCTATGGAAATAAAGAGCTACGAAGCTCGCTCAAATGAGCTTAATTTTCAATCCCTGGTTGTGAGCTAATTTTACATCAGAAAATTTCAAGCTTTTCTGAACCATTTTTTACAGGCTTCAAATTTTGTGTAGACTATTAAAAGTGATTTACTGTTGTTTCATTTTGTTCAATCTTAAATTTTCAGTTCATTTTTTTCGTATTTTGACTCTAACTAACTTTACAACATACTGAAGAATCGGGCGTAAAAATAACTTCTTTCCCAATTTTTTTTTCAAGATATTCAGGATGGATTTTTTTTCCATATTTTTACATTTTTTTTTTTTCTAGTTATGAATGATTTAAAAAAATGAATCATATTATGTTCAATTTGTGAACATTCGACTATCGGGAGATTCAGAACAGCTTTAAGAACAATTTTGTTACGCGAATTCACTATTTCGCACTGTTGTAACTCAGCCGGATTTCAACCTATTTCTAAATAATTTTGTGTTTTAGTATCGTCTCGTCATTTTCGAAGATGATCCAAATATATTTTTTGTTACAAAATGTGGAAGGTTCCTCGTTAAATATAAAAGTTCATTTCTTAAGTGACGTGAAATAGCTCATTTTCAACTGTTTTGATTGCTTTTATAAAAAACTTCATTAAATATAAAAAAAATGCTCTCTTCTACTGCACAATAAAGCAGTACTTGCTGACTTCAAAACGCATAATGCAAATTGCGATATAATGAATTCATAAATTTGTTATTAATTATTTTGTATAAGTTATCCTTTGATTCGGAAACGGATTAAATTCACTTTTAAGCGGTATGTGTCTGCAGATTGTTTTACGTGATGATAACATATTTCTTCATAGCAAAAATTTGTTCTTTAAAATCCATTCAATTTATGAAAAAAAAATCAGGTTTTTTAAAATAAAAAACTTTCAATTAAAATTGCATTCTTAAATTAAATTCCTTGCCTAAATAGTCATCAAAATCTTTTTATATCGACTTTTCATCTCATTTCCTATCTGAATTTGTAATATCAGTTCTGAATTCCTCACCTGCATTCGAAATTTTAATAAAAATCTGTTTTTTGGAATTGCAATATGTTTTCTGGATCTTAATAAGAAATCAAAATTCTTATTTTGAGCAAAGATGAGAAGTCTGCCTCGATCTGAACTAAAATTTATGTTCTGAATGAAGAATCTGTTTGCAGATTTTAAGTTCGGAATCGCCATTTTGAAGCTTTGCCATCTTTGAATTCTGCATGAGAGTTAATTTAAGAATTTTTTATCTGAATACGGAACACAACTCAGGATGGTTCATAAATTTCTTTTATTTTCGTCTTTTTTTCGGCAAAAATTAAAAAGAAATCACTCGCCGATTGATCCAAACGTTTCGAACTACTTTTGGTGATACGCTTCTCTTCAGTGGACCTTAAAATAAAATTTATTATTGGGGAAAGGTTTCCTAAATGGGCCTATCAGGTTAAATGACCCTACGGCTGTTCGATGAAATGGCTTACTAGACAGCTTAACTGACCAATGCATTTTGAGGGTGTTACGCTTAGAACATAAGGCAAGAAGGAATTTTATGAATTTACAAACTCAAAAAAAAAATAAAAAATCATACAATGTTTTGAAACATTTTGATGTAATATTTAGACTTTTAAAAATTATACGTAAAGAAGCTTAAAACAAAATTTAGGATGGTTTTTGTTTCTTACTCAAATGAACTTTAGAAATTAAACATATTTCAGCTTTTGTGGAGGTTTACTAATGATTATACAGTGGAATAATAGAATGTTTTTGTATGCCCCCACATGTTTGTAAAATGCCTCCATTCTAAAATAACAGGTTAAATAGGATAAATAAATGATTTTTATCATTGAACCTTAAAATCTATGCTCTGAATAACATCTTAAGAGAAAATTGAAGATCTTAAAACAGATTCGATAAAGTTTTTCTCATGGATGAACTGCCTCCATAGTATGGAAACCCTTACTTTTGTTTTATTCCATAAAATTATAATATACATAGATTTTTATAAAACTTCAGCTTTGTCGTACGGAAATTATTACTTTCTAGTAGTTTCAATGAAATTATAAGGAAATATTGCCCGAAAAACGGAAATTTTGTTCGAAGCATAAATAGGCGCATTTAGCCCGCACGATTTGAGGTTCGGCATTTTAGACAACACTTATAATAAAATCATTTTCTTGGAAACAGAAGAAAATTTTAACATAAAAATTTCTCCAATGTATAGAAAACAGATGCCTGCAGACGTGTATATAGCTTTTGTACACATATTCGATGTGATATTTGATAAAAGCAGTGTTCTGCTCAATAGGCGCATATAGCCCGCTCCTCCCCTTTGTTTTATTTAACATTTCACAAGAAATAATTCTCTTTCTTTATCAAGTGATCGTTGAACTTTTATTCGCTCTATGTTGATTGCTTATGATGCTTTGCTTCTATTTTTAAAATTCATATGCATTTCGAAATTGGTGGATAAAATTTGGAAAAAAAATCGATACCGATTTGGAATCAGAATTCCAAAATAGGTCTTTATTTTTTGATTAATAATAATTTTTAATTTTCAATGAAAAGCTCGAAAATAAAGTATCTATTATCTGTTTTGATAATCATTTTTGTTATAATGCTGTGATGGGCTTTGGATTGTTGGATTGGGGGTTGTTAGCTTTTGACTCGAAAATAATTTTATTCATCATTAATTTATTCATAATTTTTTCTTTCATAGCCCTTTCAGCAGTTATGGCTTATTGACTCCGATGACTTTTTATAAAAGTTGTTACATCTATAGCACCAATTATTCATATTTCTAGCAGAATATATCTTGACACAGATATTAGGATTCTTTACAGTTTGCCAAATATGGCTTAATTTTCTCAGCTGACGAATCTGCAGTTAAGTTCATCCTGAGCTATGATAGGGCAGAGGACATGATTTGGCCAAATTACTCTAGAAAATTTTTATATTTTCACATCACAACCAAATGAGCAGCTGAGGATAAAATATTGAACCTCTAAACGAACAATAAAATTCACATAACGTAATCTCTTCCAGAGTGTCTTTTGTCAGCGAATGACACTTTAAGGGCGCTTCTCTCCGGTCAAATCTCCTCCTCTAATTGAGAGCCGGGCCAGGCTCACGGAGGGCCCTTAATATCCTGCCATTCGAGGCAGATGGCCCTCATCTTGGTGTGCTTATTATTTATTGTAATGCGTTCAAAACTAATGATAAATAGACCACTCCTTTGCCAGGCAGCTTCACATCCCGGAGGAATCATATCGGTCGTTCGAGGCCGGTTTCTGGAAGAAAATTTTCACACTCCAGAGAAGGAAGCTTACCGAAACCAGGCAGCCGCCATCCTGTGGCATGGCAAACAAACCGTTGGAGAAAAAAAAAACGGCATCGAAAACGGCAAGAACGGGCGTGGGAGTGTAGCTTTTGATGATGGTGCGCGTTTAAATTTAATGCAACGCGATTATTGCACCATTTCTTGGGGCTGCGACAGGCCGAACCGGAAAAAGGCGAACACTCGGTTCTGGTTTGGTTAGCTCCTCCGGAATGGAAAAATACTCCTCCCCTGGCTTGGGTGAAGGATCTTAAAGAGGGTGGGACTACAAGAGGAAGTCAGAAACAGAAAAAGACACAGAGAGAGGGAAAACGAAGAAGGTTCTAGGTATATCGCCAAAAAGCACACCATAACCAGAATATCCCTTTTGACACAAAGCACATTAAAGAGAAGTGCTCTCCAGGGGGCGGAACTGCTAGCAGTTTAATTTAGTGGTTTTTTTTTGCAGCTTGCCTTACTACTCTCCCTGTAAAGTTTTTGTTTCGGCAAATATCGCAGTGAATTAGTGCAGCAGCGCTGTTTTCAGCTGAAATATTCAGCGAGACAAGTGTATGAGCTAAGTTTGAGTTTACTATAAAAAAGATAAAACGGAAATGAGTCTTTGTATTTAGACAAAATTTTGCTCCAGCCATCCTGTATGTCACTGTAGGGAGTAAGGACTAGTAATAATTTAAAACTTTTTACTAATTTTTTCGTATACTATGGAAATTTGTTAAGATCAGAATAATGTATAGTTATTTTTTTAAGGTTATGTAAAGCAGGGCCGTAGGAAGAAGTAACTCATGGGAGGGGGGGGGGGGGGGGGGTTTTGAAAACTTATTTTAACCTATGATTTTTTGCCCAACAACCAACTTTCTGCCCAACAAAAAAACTTATTATATACTCAAATCAAACAAGCTCAATCTTCTAAACTCTTGCGAATTTCAAGATTCTAACCTTTGATGAAAAGAAATTCAATTTTCCAAAAAACAGTAAGCGATAAAAAATTTTCAGATCGAATTTTCTTGATGCAATCTTGAACTTAATTTATGATTTTAGTTTGAATTTTCGCTTTGAAAAACTGCAATAAAAATAATGTTAAACAATACACCGAGAAAATAAAGAAACTTCAGGTACATGTTTCTTAAACAGGGAATTATTTTCATTAGGAATCAACTCTTTAGTAAAAATCCTGTGGACGATTTTAAACAAATATAATAAAGGATATTTTGCATGAATTAAAACTAAGAAAATTTACTCAAAATTTACTTTTTATTTATGATTTTCAGCTGAGTTGGATATACAAACTTATTCTGATTGAAAAATTTTAAACCTGGAAATTGAATCGACAAGCAAATTTTTAAGTTCATGTTCTCTTGAATTTTTCAAAAATTTTATGTTGATTAAAAAACTCATTCACAAGCTTTTTCGAATTTTAAATCTGAATTCAAAAATATAAATTTGAATCTATTTCCGAATTTCAATACGATTTCTGAAATGTACAAAAAATACGATTTCCGAATCTTAATTCCAGATCAGAATGTTTTGAGCCATTTCATAGAGCCTTCATTCGGGAATCTATTATTTGAAATCTATAGTGCCGGTTTAATCTCAATTCATTATTTCAATTATTTATTTTTAATCTGTTTTGTGAATCTGATTTAAAATTTGAATTTCAAATTATGAATCTAAATCTGAATTTTCAATTTGGATCTTGTTTAAATTTTGTGTTAGAATAAAGTTAAAGAATCCTAAACTTCATACAGAATCAGAAATAGGAAAATATGCAGAAATACAATTTTGGTAATAGGAATATGGAACCAGAACCAGAAGAAGAATTTAAAATTTAACATTCAGACTACAATTTCTATGATAAGGTTGCCCGATTGCCCGTTTTTGACCGGATTTGCCCGGATATTTAATATAAAATTTGGAAAAATTTGGAAAAGATTTCATTGGAAAGGCCCGGATTTTGTCCGGATATGTTCTCATTCCCATTCTTAAATCAAACTTTAAAAAAAATCAAATTGTGTTTATTTTTTTTATATATGCATCCAAAATTTCCGCAGCAAGTTTAAAAAAAAAATTATTAGAAAGGCTTTTCAAATATATTTTCTAGATTTTTGATGAGCAACTCCAAGGTTTTTGGCCAAATTTTCTGGTAGTGCCTGGATTTGGTTGACAATTTCGAAATCAAATGCTCGGAATTTGTCAGGTTTGCCCGGATACGTGCTAAAAAAATCTACCAACCTTATTCTATGAACAAGTGAGAGAGTTTTTTAAATCTGTAGCAGAATTTTGAACTTGGGATGGGTTTTTTGAGGGTTTTGCGTTAGTTTTTAGTCTCCATAGTTACTATTAAATATTTTTGCTCTATTATCATAATTTGATTATGAATTTAAAATTTTGAGTGTGGAGTCAAAAACCTCGCTTGCTTTTTTTGGACCTTCATGGGTTTATTAAAACTCAATGATTGATTTTAAATCGTATTTCGGGCTTCCAGAAAACCTTTCATGATTATTTGTATAAATCTTGCTAAAAAAATTTATTCGGAGGCAAAAAAAAAATTACAGCACATTTTTTTTTTGATTTGCCAAATGAAGTGAATAAATCCGGGCATCTCTCATGGAAATCTGGATAATCGGACCGGGTCAGACTGTTCCCAAATTAATATAAAATATCTAGGAAAACCCGGATAAAAACGAGCAAACTGGCAACCTTGCTATAAGTTTAGTTTCAAATTGGGGAAAACTTGGTTTGTTTTTGAAAATTTCAAATCCAAGTAAAAATATATTTTCAAATTCTTGAAATATCTAGTTTTTTTTAAGGCTCGCGAACAAACACCCTTCCTGATGAAATCAAATCGTTTAGATGCAGAAGTTTGATTTATGTGAAAGTTAAATTTTTTTCCTTAGCAAACTTATAGCTTTGATGTAGTTTTTGTTGTGTTTTGAGGTGAATTTTCTATATTTAAAAAATAGGGATATCTAAGAAATTGGGAAGGGGAAAAATGCGAGTGAGGGAGTGAATTGAATGCAGACTAGTTTATTTTTTTGTAGTTAAAATTTTATAAGTATCATAACTAAGTTCCTTAATTTATGAAGCAGCTTTTTACATCTTTCGATTTGTGTTGTTGTTTGGCGTTAACACATTAAGGATCGCGATGTTGATTTTTATGGACCTGGAAAATCTAAACCAAGAAACACATAAATTCTGCCTTGTTTATCTCAGAGTTCACTGGACCAAAGTTACAAATTTAGCATCTTTTAGCCACCGAATGTGTTGTGTTATCATCGATTTTGGTTGATATTTTTCGGTGAAAATTAAGTCAAATCCAAACAACTTCTTTACGTTTCGGCTTACTGTTTTGTTTCGGCCATCTTCAGAAAAACTGTATTTCATAAAATTTTAAAAAATAGAATATAATACAAAAAATGTTTTGTTAGAATAATCACACAATTTTCCGTCACTTTTAACTACACTAGAAGCACTTACAATTGTTTCGCCGTGTGCTTTCCTAACGGCTGTCTAACTTACTTTGAGTCAGATTTTGAATCGCTTCTAGCAGCTTGCGTTTTGCGTTCTTGGTGACGTCGTGCAGTCGGTTGTTGTCGTCGTGTTTGGGGTCGTCGTTTTCGAATTCTTTCTTGAGAACTGTGGCGTCGCTCTTAGTTTTTTGATTATTGAGCTGTATATTTTAGAGATCTCGATAGCGTCTTGTTTTATGTTTACTGTATTTCCTTTTTTCAGTTTTATATGTAGTGTTTCAGCAGTCTTTCTTTTTCCTTCTTGGTTCACTCTCTCTAAAATATAAGCCTTTTCAAAATCAAATTTGTGGTTTTGCTCAAGAGCATGTTGTGTCAATCCTGTGGCCCTGGAGTTTTGTTTAAGACTTGTTTTATGGTTTTTTATACGTTTTTCCAGTGTTTGCGATGTTTGACCACAGTATTCCTTTCCACATTCACAGGGAATCGAGTAAACTACATTTGTTTGTTTAAGTTTTGGGATCTGGTCCTTCGTTTTGGTGAACAAACAGTTTTTTATTTTATTTATTGGTTTTGAAGATGCAATGATATCATGTTTTCTCAGTAGTTTACTGACTTTTTCGCTTAGCCCTGGGATATATGTTAGTGAGACATATTTGCCGTTATTTTCAGTGGGTTTGTTACTTAGCGAATTGTAAATGACATCTACCCTCTTTTTTAGAACGTAGTTGATGAATTCATCTGGGTAATTATTTTGGTGCAATATTCTTTTAACTTTTTTGATGCTCATTTGCCGTTTGTCTATGTCACTAAGTTTAACCGACTGCACGACGTCACCAAGAACGCAAAACGCAAGCTGCTAGAAGCGATTCAAAATCTGACTCAAAGTAAGTTAGACAGCCGTTAGGAAAGCACACGGCGAAACAATTGTAAGTGCTTCTAGTGTAGTTAAAAGTGACGGAAAATTGTGTGATTATTCTAACAAAACATTTTTTGTATTATATTCTATTTTTTAAAATTTTATGAAATACAGTTTTTCTGAAGATGGCCGAAACAAAACAGTAAGCCGAAACGTAAAGAAGTTGTTTGGATTTGACTTAATTTTCACCGAAAAATATCAACCAAAATCGATAATAACAATTAGCGGTGATCGAAAATCGTCCCCAATGTGTTGTGTTCTACTTTATAGAGTTTCGTGTTTTATTTCATATCATTTCAGTTTGTTCTGAACTTGCTAAGCAATTGATAAACTAGTATTTGTTAATACTATGAAGGTGTATTGTAGACTTTATAATCAAGAAAAATCGCTGAAACCGTCAAAATACAAACTGACCAATGTTACCCCAAAGCATCAAATTCTAAACAAAGACTAAATCGATTTTAAAATCAAATTTAAAGTAGTTTTATATATTTCTGCAACCATGTTTAACGTTCAAAGGAATCCAGTACTGGTCTTAAAAATATGAATCATACCACATTACCCTAAACAGAAAAAATAATCGAAAGATATAGAAAAAAGTTATCAATCTTACTCCGTTTTACGGTATATCAAAAACAACAACAACAGTTTTGAACTTATTTAAATATTTCAACCATCTTTGAAAATAAATTATTTAAAAAGAGACAGTGAGAGCTGAAACAATTGTGGTTCAAACTTGATTCTTGCAAACTTGATTTAAGTTTATGATTTTAGTTTGGAATTTGACTTTTGAAAAAAAAAAACTGCAATATTTATAAAGTTCAGCAATACATCGAGGAATTCTGGCATTCCCTGCTGATTTTTTTTCACGTTAAGATTTCATGTAATTTACCTGCAATTGTTTTTAAAAATCAATTTCATAAATAAAATCCTGTGAATGATTTTTCTAATATAAAATTTAGGTGTTTATATAAAAAAAACACTTGCAAAATAAAATTAAATTCTTTTTAAATGATTTCGATCTCAGCTGAGTTTTGTATAAAAACTTACTTGGATTTAATATTTGAAATTTTTAAATTGAATTCACTATCAAAATTTTACATCTGCCATCTCTTGGAATCTGCATTCCTCAACGAAATAATCATCTTGATATTTTTATCTTGATTGCACATCTCGTTTACTAGCCAATCAAAATCTTAATTTTGTGTATTAATTCATAGTTGAGATTTTGTACCTAAAATAAAGTTTAAATTTAAGATTTATTTTAAAATTTCAATATTGTTTCTTAATTTATATTCCAGATCAGAATTTAAAAAATGAGCCAAATAGTGACATCTATTTCTAAAGTCAACTCAATTATGAGCAAGCATTCCGAACTGTCTGGATTTAGCTAGGTTTGGCAATGAAAATTTCGAGACAGGTCCGATTTATCCCCGAATGTCCGGGTATGGGAAATAACTACCCGGTTTTATTAAAACTATTTGGTAAAACAAACATACATATATTTCAAATTTAGTTTTGAGTTTTGCGTCCAAACAAGTTTTTTTTAAGTTTGTTTCATTAAAATTAACCATTTGTTGAACGAGTTAAATGAATTGAACGCTATCAATGTGTTTCAAAAAATAAATTTGAATTGAAATATTTCTTTTTTTTTTAATTTTTCTTAATTTATTTTAAATCATGGCCTGAAATCTGCTCTTTTGCCCGGTTCAAGTTTTTTAATGTTAAATTTAAATCAAATAGGTATAGGTTTGAACAAGGTTTTAAACAAAATGGCTGACTACACGC
Organism: Uranotaenia lowii; assembly: GCF_029784155.1. Lineage (NCBI taxonomy): Eukaryota > Metazoa > Arthropoda > Insecta > Diptera > Culicidae > Uranotaenia > Uranotaenia lowii. The sequence continues at coordinate 92,197,580 of NC_073692.1, forward strand.
AAAAATCATTCCAAAAAGCTAAAATTTTGAAACTTTTCTTTTCAATCTAATTTCATTATTACAATTTTTTATTTTTATTATAACTTGTGAAACTGAATAAGAATATAAACATGATGATTCAGAGTTTTCAATTCAAGATAGCCATTTTGAAGTTTTGTTTTGTTTGATATCTTTTTTAGTAATATATTTCGGTGAGCGTAAGACAAAATTAAATTACTTTCTTTAACATTTTTGGCCTACTTATCATTCGGCTATCAACAAAAAAAAACTTTTTTGTGCGTTTTTCCTCGACGGCCATCGCTCGATTTTAAAAACTTCAAATCTGAATAAGTAACAAAAATAAAGGATGGTTTCATATATTTTTTTTTTCATATTCAAATGTTATCATCCTGATATAGAAAATGCGTATGAGTTTCAAAAATCATGAATATCTATGAATTACAATTCCAAATTTGAATCGGGAATTCGATTCAATTTTCCATTTCCAATTTCTAATGATGAATCGAACTGAAAACCAAGAATCTGAATTTGGATACAACATTCAAAATTTGTAAACCGAGGTACATTTTTGATATTTTGAGACCACTCAGAATACATTTTTAGCTACATTTTCATGCTGTTTTGATATACATTTCATGTGCATTATTGAATGAACGTATGAAAGTTGAAAAAAGAGCATTTACCTACCAAAGTGGAGGCAATGTACCCACATTCATAAATCTCATCTCTTCCTAAATCGACGAAAACTACACCAATTTGCGTAACCCGTCACCTTATTCGTATCTATTGGGAAAATGCAAGGGATCGAACAATTTAGCGGTCATATTATTCAATTCGTTTCCGGCGACCATGCTTGGCATCGCTCCTCAGATTAGCCCGTTCAGAGTAAGAGCGTGTATTTTTTTCGCTGTGCTCTTCCCGAACGGAGAATCTTTAAAAAATGCTCAGTTACCTCCAGAGCGACCAAGCGTCCACCCAAGTGTGGGCAAGAGAAGCAAGCAAACTGATGAAGTGCGTTTTCGGTGCAGATAAATTCATTCGCACTCGGGCGAAAGAGAAGCTTTACAGAAAACTCAGTTTGTCTTCATCGGTTGCGTCTGGATCAGGGGTCGGGGAACTTTTTGAATCATTACCTCAACACATTTTTATTTAAATTGATATTACCCCATGACGAAGAGCAAAAAAACGAAATCGAATTTTTTTCAACATCTTCATATTATGCACCAACAAATTCATAAAATTGCAAAATGAAAATATACACTTTTCACTCACAAAATATTCACTGTTACCTCCAAGAATTTCACTTTTACCCCATTTGGGGTAATTTACCCCGGTTCCCCGACCGCTGGTCTGGATCGATGTTTCGAAGTGCGTCAGAATTTACAATGCAGAACATAAATCTAACGGAACTAAATTAATGGTTAAGGTGGTTAAGATAGAATGCTGGTGTCTTCGGCAACATTGCTCTGTATAATAAAGCGCATATTTTGATATGCGATATAAAGTTTAGAGGTACACCAATAGCGAGATATAAATCATAACTTTCTTGTTTAGCATTTTAGAGCTTAAGTTTTTTCTACAATGTTATTTTTCTCAATAAAATACACTACTTTGCTTAACATGTCAAAGTTCTACAATCTTTACCCAAGGAGATACGGTTAAATTAAAAAAAAAACTTGAAAAATGCTTAACAAAAAGTTATTGGTTACACTAGTTTACAAAATTTAAAAAAAATCGTGAACTTGAATAACTGACCAACGTTTTTAATGTAAAATCGGGCGCTGAATCCGAAAATGAAATTCAAAAAAATCTCAGTAGAACCGTTTTTGAGTTATGCTCCAAATATGAAATTTCTGAAAAAATAAAAAAGTTCTTGTACTTAGATTAAAATATCTCAGACGGCATAACATTAATTTGAAATCCCTCTTTTGCATATTGAAGGTGAATAAGTTTTCTATCGATCATCTGAACACTGTTTTTGCGTTTGACCAACAATATTGCTGATATTAGTGACTTTATGAGATAAAAAAATTATAAAAAACGCATTTTTTTTAGAGAAAATTTAGTTTCAACGAAAGTTTTAGACTCGATGGTAGCATTTAAAAAATCTGATTTTCTTTTACGCTTCAATGTCAATTTAAGACAAAGATTTCAAGTGGTTATTTATCAAAATCGGTTGAAAATTGAAGAAGTTATGGCTACTTTACCATAACTGAAATTTTTGGAGTTTTTAATAATTTAACGAACCCCAGTACACTTATCATAGTATAGGAAGAATGAAACATGATAAACCTCACTCGCTCCAAGTCAAAATAATTTATTAGCTTACCAGAAGGTCACATGCTAAGTTTCAGGAAGATCTGACCATAGGGAGGGGTTGCTTAAGTCTCAAACGTGAATAAAATTTTGAGGTAATTTGCCCGGAAGGAACGAAAAATCCTGGTTTTTCATCAATAACATTTTTCATCACTAGCTGATTGTTTTTTTATGGTTGATTTTCTTAAAGCCTAAGTTGAGACGAATATTTTACCCGAAGACTGTAACTCGATTGGATTTGAGACAGAAAAGTTATTGCGGTTCAAAGGCCGCAAATTTTGTCCAACACGCAATGAGTACTTTTTACGCATTGCGTTTTATACGACAATTTTCGACCAAAATACAATCTTTGAACCGCAATAACTTTTCTGTCTCAAATCCAATCGAGTTACAGTCTTCGGGTGAAATATTTGTCTCAATTTAGGCTTTAATAAAATCAACCATAAAAAACAATCAGCTAGTGATGAAAAAAGTTATTGATGAAAAACCAGTATTTTTCGTTTCTTCCGGGCAAAATACCTCAAAATTTTATTCACGTTTGAGACTTAAGCAACCCCTTCCTATGTTCAGATCTTCCTGAAACTTGGCATGTGACCTTCTGGTAAGCTAATAAATTATTTTGACTTGGAGCGAGTGAGATTTATCATGTTTCATTCTTCCTATACTATGATAAGTGTACTGGGGTTCGTTAAATTATTAAAAACTCCAAAAATTTCAGTTATGGTAAAGTAGCCATAACTTCTTCAATTTTCAACCGATTTTGATAAATAACCACTTGAAATCTTTGTCTTAAATTGACATTGAAGCGCAAAAGAAAATCAGATTTTTTAAATGCTACCATCGAGTCTAAAACTTTCGTTGAAACGAAATTTTCTCTAAAAAATGCGTTTTTTATAATTTTTTTATCTCATAAAGTCACTAATATCAACAATACTGTTGGTCAAACGCAGAAACAGTGTTCAGATGATCGATAGAAAACTTATTCACCTTCAATATGCAAAAGAGGGATTTCAAATTAATGTTATGCCGTCCGAGATATTTTAATCTAAGTACAAGAACTTTTTAATTTTTTTAGAAATTTCATATTTGGAGCATAACTCAAAAACGGTTCTACTGAGATTTTTTTGAATTTCATTTTCGGATTCAGCGCCCGATTTCACATTGGAAATGACCTTCAGTTTATTGAGTTCAAAAATGCTGTAAACTAGTGTTATTTTCGCGCTATTTTTGATTCTCTCGACTTTAAATTTTATATCAAAATATGCGAATTATAAATTTGCCCAAAACACCTATCTTTTCATTCCTGAGCGAGTTCCTCTAGATTGATGTTCTGCACCAGGACCAATGATAAGCTACGAAAGCTTTCTTCGGTCGAAAAATATCAAAAGCGTAGCGGTAAAGGAAGATAAATCCTAAATTTTATAATTTGTGAAAGTTTTGCAATTTTATTACTAAAATTTGTCCCAGATCCCTGCGTAATTTTCACGGTTTGTTTAATAGACAAAGATTTTTGGATAATTTTAGGAAATGGCTGCTTTTGTAAATTAAAAGTACAAAACAAAAACCTAAGTATACAGCAATTTTCAGATGCCCGGATATTGTGAAAAAAAATACTTGGATTTTGCCCAGTTTTATCCACATTATGTGGAAAATGAAACAAGAAAATCGAAATCAGTTTAAAATTGTTTGTCCAAAATTGGACTTATGAAAGTTTGTTTCATCAAAAATCAAACCAATACTTTTCTTCAGTGTTCGGCATCGCTAACTGGAAAAATAGCGTCGCTAGTTAAATCTTTAACTCATTCAAAGTTAGCGATCGCTTATTAAAAACGCTAAATGTGCCGAAAAAGTTATCGCTTCAAGCTTAAAGCGCTAATCGCTAAATGTTGATCAAAAATATATATAAATTTCAAATCCTTCTTTTGTTAATTGCAGTTGAAACATCATGAAGGGGGTAAATAAAAAATCGTTTTTCGGTTTTATGCAATTTTGTTGCACGAAATCTTTTGTGAAATTTATTTAAATTGTTTTTTTTGTATTCTTTTTTTTTTTTGCTCATTTTAAATGTTTGACCAGATTCACCTTCTTCAAACATGGAGCATTGCCAAACGTAGACATTAGACCGCTGCAAGCTTTGTATGGAAATTTCAAATTCTTAAATTTTTACACCTCCCATAACTTTTTTTGGTTGTTTTTGCTGCCAGAAATAGCAATAAAATTTTTGGAAGCGATCCATCCAGTCCTGAATTAGCGCAACGAGTTTTAATTTTCTATGGAAATTTGTATGGAAAAACAAAATTTTGCATTCAAAAATCGCCAGAGATGTTCTCAAAGTTCCAAAAAATAAAACTTTGAATGAAAAATGTTTCTTGATTCCTGCAGTACATTTCATGTGAACAAAGCACAAACCTAAATTGAACCCCAGGAATAATATTCAATGTTTTATAAAATTTTTGTTTTCAAAATTCATTTTTTTTAATTATATAGTTTTTGACTGCTAGTTTGAAAGCTGTGTACAGTTCGAGGGAAATAAAAAATCTCAAAAACTGCTTTGCATTGCTAGAGAATTTATTGACTTATAAAGCCTTTGCAAAAACATTTCATGCAATTATTAACAGCTCTAGCAAGCAAAGTCTGCCATTTTTGAATGCGTTTCAATGGATTCAGATTTTTTATTTTGAAATGGTTATAACTTTTTTCATGAAATTCTTAGCTGCTTGTCATGCAAGCAAAAAATGAAGCTTAAGAATAGTCAAAACTTAAAATTAAAGACCGACTTCATTTCAAGCTTATTTGAATTTTCTGGATGATTAAATGTGCAAAAATTTCTTCTTCCATACAAATTTCCATACAAAATTGAAACGCGTTGCGCTAACTCAGGAATCAACCAAATCATCTCAAATTTTACACTGATGCTTGGTGACCCTAAAGGCATCGAAAAAACATATGGCAGCAAGAAGTCATTTTTTTTCAGCGGTCTAGTGGACATTCACACAATATCTAATCGAACTTAAAACGAAGTCTGAAATGAACTATTAACAATTCATCAGTAAATTTTTATATTCCCAAGCAACCAAAAGTCGCGTTTTTACTTAACTCCGAACTCCGAAGTTCACATTTGGCTGACAAAATGTATTACGGGAACTTCAGGTGACTCTTGTCGCGTAAAAGTTACTCAGGAACTTCCATAGCCCTTTGAAAGGTTAAACTATCGATAACGGAGCTTCTAAGCGCTTTTAATGGAACTTCTTTCAAGAAGGTCGATACCGTTCGCGTAACATTCCAAAACGCACCATTAAGATACTTGAAGGTGTTTTAAAGAACCTATATGGGAAATCTAAGCGACATGTCAAAAATGTTTTTCAAGAAGGTCGATAACGTTCGCGTAACATTCTTAAGCGCACCATTAAGATACTTGAAGGTGTTTTAAAGAACCTATATGGGAATTCTAAGCGACATGTCAAAAATGTCTGTCAATTTCTTGTCATGGTATTTGTTTTGTTTATATCTGTACTGATATTTACAAATGGAGTTCAAGATTTTTTCGAATTTTTCTTATAAATGTTAAATAAGATATTCGAATAAATTTTTGATGATGCAAATTTTTGTTATGATTCATATTGTGTACTGAAAGTCCTTTGAACGAAATAAGGTACCTTCTATTAACCTACCCACTCAATCATCTCAAATGACATTAAGTTTAAATACTAATCATTACAGTGGCAATTAGCTATTGCTGGATTGGTCGAGAGGCTGGTGAGTTTCATTGCAATTTAGAGAGCAGCGGTTCAATTCTCTAGGCGTGTAAGCAGCTTTTGTAATCAAAACAATATAATTAAAATCAATGAGATAGACCATGATAGACCGGCAACCTAGCAATCTGACATGTGGTTGTCAGAGCAATCTGTCAATCGGATTTTTTTTTCGGCGCGTAGAAGTTTCTTGGCATTCTCTTAGAAGCTGAATAGCGTTCTCTACAGCCACCTAAACGAACTTGAAAGTAGCTTTAAGAACTTAAATTTTGGGCTGATTAGCATTCTCTTCAGACACAAACGAGAGCTGATTAAGCTTCTATGGAACCTTTTTAAGGGAATTCTGGTTGCTTGGGTTGTTATTTTATATTAACTTCATATGAAAGGATCTGTAGAATCAGTAAAAAAGACTGTATTGTGAAAAATAAACGTCTCACAACTTAAAAGCAAACAGCTGATTGGAGGTTTATTGAAAATCGTTCTGTATTGTTTAACGCCAGAGGGAACAAATGACCAAAAATACACATTTCGTTTGACTCTAAAACGCATTTCTCCACTGAGATCATTACAATTAACAGCGCATATTGGGGTCAGAATGATGCCCAATGTCACCTTAATTTAATAAGTATTTTATCAGTAATAATTCGAAATATTGATGCAAATATATGGAGGTTAGCGGTCTTCAATTAGCGGAACCAAAAATTAGCGGAGCTTTTTAATTCGCTAGCTCAATCAAAACTTAGCGCCAAAATCAAACCGCTAACAAAAAGTTAGCGGACTAACTAGCAATTAGCGGTTTAGCGCTTTTGTGCCGAACACTGCTTTTCTTCGTATGCTTTAAACATAAATTTAACACTGCTGATGTGTTGCGTTTTTTAAATAACTTGCCAGGAAGTGCCCTACCCGGCTACCTACAAAAATAGTTCATACATAAACCTACATTGGACCTCTGGAGCGGATGCTCTGTTCCGCTCTGCATAACGGCTTTTCTGAAGAAAACATTCCTGCATTCAAATCTTTCTGGCTTGATACACTGAGCTACTCAGCAGCGTCGCTAGAGCACAATTTTCTAGCCAGCTCCTTCTCTTTTCTTTAGAGCGAGCGACGTCCACCCGACCGTCAGAGTAACCGCAATCGGGCGCACTCGGCAAAAAGATTTGCGAACGTTGATCGGCCGAGCAGTGCACTCGGAAACCGAAATGATAAAAGTGTAATTCGTTCTCTGCTCTGTTCTGATTGCGAGGTGTTGGAAAAGCATGCCGGCGACAATATTTTGCAGTTCTTTCATTGGTCAATATTACTCAATTTTCATCTGATTATTAGCCATCTGGATGCACTGTTGGCTTCAGAGAGAACATGCCCGCGCAGGAGCAAAATCAATTCAATATTTGCAAACATGGCGGACTTCCTATCATATCCGATTTTTATACGATCTTTTCATTTCAACAGATGGATCGCAACATTTTATACGATCTTTTCATTATGCAGATAGAACTGCGATTCGCAACACGATTCCAAAGTGGTTCACCAATGAAATTTAGCGGAAAACAACTTTTTGCGTCTTTCCCTTAAGTTTGATGCATTTAACGTCTTGGACAACTTTTTACAACAACTAAAGGCAGTCATTTTGAATGAAATAATTTTAAGGTAGTTCATAAGTTTTTTGAGCTATAAAAATGTTTTCCTAGATGTTTTTTTTAAATTTTATTTGAGACTTTTTAAACACTTAGTGTTCATTCGAGTCTTTACTTGTAAAATACTTAGAATTAATTACATGAAGCCTTTAAACTAACACAATATTTCGATTTAATTAATTTTTTGATAAGACCACTTGATTTTATAAATTTTATTAGTTTTTGTTCTGCTTCTTGGGTGTATGCCAAAATATCGCCCATCGTTGTTCCAATTTCCCATTCTTGCCTTTGACTTTCGTTTTTTTGCAGTCCAATAGAAGGTGTTTTACGGTTCTTCTTACGCCACAAACTTCGCAGTTCATGTCGCTTTTATCGATCAAGGATCTGTGAGTTTTCCATGAGTGTCCTATTTTTAAACGTCGAATCGCATTTTCTAACTGTGATAAGATTGAGCCCTACATTGTTCTTTAATATTGTAGAACCTTATAATTCATGAAAAATTGTAGAGTTAAGCGTCCCCTCCCTTGGGAGGGTTCATTAATTGCCTTAATTGTTTTCTGGAAAATTTTATTTAATGATTACTTTGTATTGAATGGGGATCCTCCTTCTCTGATGGGATGGGTTTTTGTGTACTAAAGATTGTTCTTGAATTCAAATGATTTCATTATCACAATACTTGATGAGAATCAAATGATTGTCAAATGACTGAATTAAAATGAGTTTGTATTTCCAATTATTTTATATGAAAGCCCCCCCTTCCTAGGTGAGAGAGACTCATAACTTCACTGGAACAATTACTTCTTTGAAAAACACTTCATGCCAAATTTCATGTTAATCAGTCCAGTAGTTTCTGAGCTCTTGAAGCACAGAGATACAAATTCTATCTTTTTTTCTAGAGATTTAAGCGATATTTACTAATTTTTCAAACACCGTTTAAACGCTTAAAACAAAAAAAACATACCTCCAGTGTTTATTTTTATTGTGAAGCGTATAACATGAGCTTTTCAATGCAATCAATGTTAAACTTTCGCCTAGCTCCATTTGCAGTTATCGTAGCTCAAAAAGAGTCATTTTTAACTAATCTTATGAAAACCAATAGCCATATAACTTTTATTTCAAGAGAAAGATATTGATGTCTTGGACAAAGTTTCATGAATTATTAGGTTCGACGAAGTTGATTATGAAGGGGGGGGGCGGGGGTTGTCAGGGGGCAATAAGTGCCCCCTGAAAGAGAAAAAGTTTTAACATCACTTTAATCATACTTCTTTTATTTCTACAAATCTATGAAAGAAATCACACCTAGAAAATTTTAAAGAATACTTGAAATAAAACAAGTAAGGAGCCCCCGTGAAATAATATCAAGCAGAGTTTTTCACTTACATAAGTTAAGGAAGCCTCCGAGAGTGAATGATAAAAACTTCACACATTGTTATATTTAATTTTCAGTATAGTATAGAAACATCTATAAATACTTCAAAGTCCGCCAATTTACTTCATCAATCCATATTTCTGATATTTTGTTGTTGTTAGACAACTTGACTTTGTCTAAGCTAGAAATTTCAACAGCCATTAGCCAAAAGCATGTAATTCGATCTCTTTGCTAGCGTTCGCTCCTTGCCCGAGCATTGTTTGTGAAGTAAATATTGATTCTCCATTTTAATTAAGCTGAGAAAAAATATGCGGGTCAGGCAATATCTTCATCGAGAGGATTTTCCCCGTCTCGATCCTACACGTTCTTGTTGCTTTCGGATAGAACAATGTGCAGAATTTATTACACAGTGCGCTCTAAACAGAAACAACAACGAGGGCTTCAGCAACAATCAATGATAGACACACAGCTTCCAGCAGCAATATCCTCCCCCGCTCGCGATGGCCTTCTTCAGACGTTTGAGTGGAAATTTTCCTACCGATTAGACATGACTGGGGCGCACGGGTTGAAGTGGCTATCGTTTGCCATACCTTGGTAGTACTGAATGGCGGGCAGTGTGTTACCTTTAATCATGGCAGCGTACTTCAATTCTTTTTGCAGTTTACATAAATAGTATCATGAAAGGAGGATGAAAATATAATAACGTTGTTTGAGCGAATGAGTTCAATTAGGTGGGACTAAGTGAAGGCATCCGCCCATCAGTGAAACTTGTAAACGGATTTTTTGAAATTTCTCTGATTAAGTAATTTGCATGTTTTGAGTTGAAAACGTGACATTAATGTGTTATCAACTCTACGCAAGCAGTTGGACGCAGCTTAATACTAAGAGGTGAATGTCAATGAGAAAGTCTATTTTAGATTTCAGCAATCGTCGGTTCCAGTTGGTTAACTCTTCTGAATGATCTGAAGAATCTGGAAAAATTGAAGAACTTTATTTTATTTGCCCGGATGAGCCAATTACCTTGTGCTTCTCACTGAGTGTTGGTTCCTAACAATATATTTGCTCTACGTGAAGCTTAGTTCATTAAGAAATGGGACACTTTCTTTTGCTGATAGCTTATTTCCTAGTTATTGGACATACAAAACATTGACAGCATTCCCCGCTAGCTAAAGGCCATCAGGAAAGTCAAGGCTCATACCAGAATTTTTAATATTAAATAATTCAATTTCAATTTTTTCGACGATAAGCTAAAAGTATTTCCTAGCTATGAGTCATTATAACCTCACCTTAAACATTCTTTGTTCATCGTTTTTTTTTTTTTTTTGGAAAGTTGCCTCACCAAAACGTTTGGGAAGAGGCGGGCGCATGTCAAAGAGAATATTCATTTTCTTTCATATTCCAATAGATCAATCGTCTGAACACTATATGCACATGAGCAAACATCTTTTTTTATACATTAAAGCAATTTTCTTGTTAAAATCTGTTACAGATTTTGTTAAAATAATGTTATAATAAAAGTAGTCAAAAAAGCCGATTTTTGAAACCGGCGGGCTAAATGCTCATATTATTGTTTTAAGCTATAATCTGTTCCATATGCAATATTTTCGTAAAATATAATTGCGAATGGTAGAAATTGGTGTTAAGCATACGTCAAAGCTGAAAATTTGTAAAAAATTGAGAAATCACTAGTTCTTTTGCATAAAACATGGTAAGGGCCTGCCATATAGCCTAATTTCATGGTAATATTTTGTTCATATCATATTTTTATCATCTAAGTATTAAGCTCTTCTATTTGCACTGTTAAGCTGTAATTAGATCGTAGATTCATTGTTTCAATGATGAATAGTAAAAAATGGCTATGACTTATCTTTTTTTTTTGTTGATAGAGGCATTTTACCTACCTGATATGGGCATTCCCAACCTGTCTCTCATTCCAATATCTTATAAAAAAAATATAGCTTTGCTAAAATCTTCAATTGGTGAAATTCTTATTTCCAGATGAATTAGAAAGAAAAATCATAAACATTGTTGTATACAGCTACAGTATGCACGAGTTTTAAAGTTCAATATATTTTAACTGAACTGTTAGAAATCTTGTATGAATTTTAAAATTTTGTAGATTTTGTATAACAATACCAAATTTTCATGCCATGTGTCAAAAGCGGATTTCTCTCAAACTGCACTGACTAGATAAGTTGACCTATCAGCCATTTTTTCAATCGACTGTATGCGCATAACAGCTAATATGCGCATTTAGGAACACTTTCACCTACATCCTTTTGAAATAGATTCTGTAAGTTCCAAGAAGGTTGTCAACATCATTCGTGTAGTTTTTGTAGATTGGGTAAATGCTAAACAACAAGAAAGTGACACTATTGAAATCAATCAGAGTGATCTATCTTGATAAGCTACACGCTCATAATTTTATAACCAAAAATGACTTTTATTGAAACATTATTTGGGATTTCTATAAGAACTCCAATATAATGGTTTTTTTTTCAATCAAAATGAATTTTTGGGATTGAACCGTTTCTGAAATTTAGTAGCAAACCCGGATAATGGTTAAAATTCAATAAAAACACGGAAAAACAGTTGTTTTGGATTTATTTTGTAGCTCCAATGGCAGGAAACGAACTGCGATCGAAGAACTGGACGAGAAGATTAAAAAGTTGTGAGTACTAGCACCGGTATTAAACAAGTTGATTCCAGGTTTTAAAAAATTGTTTCCCCGTTTCTAGGTTAGCAGATAGACCGGGGGTTGAAAGATGTCTCGGCCAAGAAAAATGCCTTGATAGGCTGAACAAAAGTGATCCGGATGTGGGGTGCAATTTTAATGTTGCTTGGTTCCATAGTATCAAAGTGAGTTTTGTTTCAGAATCAGTGCCTTCTAAAATTATCGAAAATTGACAAGTATATGGCCATATGGTCAACACATAATTATCTCTTTTCAATCCTCCCCAGGTACTTAGCGACGAAGCTGATTGGAAGGAGGTTCTGGAACAATTGTTCCAAATAAATTTACAGTAAAACATTTCAATCGTTGAACGACCTCTTAGAGATAACCAAATGAGCAGAAATTTGACATGGAATCTTACGGTAGACCCTGGAACGATTCCAGCCCCCAAAATTTGGATCCAGAACATACTTCTATTTTGGACAGCCAATCACAGGCATTGAAGAAATTATCTTCTTTTACCTTTTCGTGAAGAAATAGGATCCGTCACGTGATAACTTCCTTCAAAGCTATTGACCCCGATAGAATCGCTCATGTTATACAAAAGTGACTGCAATAAAATATCTTTAAACTTCTTTAAATGCCTCCAATCGGTCATAATTCAACTTATGGCGCATTAAAGGTAGGTCAAAAACATTCTGGGGTACGATCGGAAATATTAAAAAGCAGTTAAACACGTATTTGATCTACGGAGTTCAGAAGCCTCAATAAATTGGCGTCGCGACGCTCACATGAACTCATTAATGTCAAAAGTGGTGAAATTTTATGCTTAAAAGAAAACTCTCCGTTGATTTTGGACCCTCCGATTAATAGTGATTGTGATGCCATATTTTTATCGGTATTTTCAGTCCAAAAAATCTTTGATCGGTATTGAAATCCAAAAAAAATCGGTATGAAAGTCGGTAGTTTGAAGTTTTTTAATAGGCTGTTCAAGTGGTTCTGAAACCTGTTTAGCGAATTCCTTCTGTTATTAAGGGGGGGGGGTTTAGGGTCTAACACTTTCAAAAAATCGATTTTTTTATTTTTTTATTTTCTTATTGTAAAACATTTCAAGAATGTTGTGTCAAATTATCAAGTCAATTGAAGCAAAACTGTAGAAGTTATAGGCCTTTATCTCCTCCTATCTAATACTGCAAGAAAGCGAGAGCAGAAACTTCAAACGCGTTTTTCTCGAAAACACATTTTTGAAGTCCGTGGACATCGTCATTTGAAAACTACTTATCCGATTCTTTTCAAATTTGGAGCATATTTTCTACATATAAAATACCAGACCCCAACGTTTTTCTTTTTTTGTTTTTTTACTTTGGGGAGATTTTACAGATAAAAATGGCGGATTTTTTCGTGAAAAATCGTAGTTTTTACTTCAAACAGCCACAAAAATTTCATAAATTTTTTTAAAGTTAAATAAAAACGTTGGGGTCCAGAAAAACATCTATTAAAAATATTTTGCTCTGATTTTTTGACTTCAGATGATTCTGTGCTGAGATACAGTGACCACCGCAAATCCTGTTTTCTTAAAGGCATCCTCGAAAGTGATCCGTCACCGGCTCATTTTTCAATATTTTTCTGCGCAAAAATTACTAAATGTTCTTTTAACAATGCTTTGTATAATGCAAAAAAATTGAATACATTTGTTTGAACGATAGCTCTAGAAAAAAATCGTGAAAATGGTGATTTTTTTACCCGTTAGACCCTACCCCCCCTTAAGTAATGCCTTTTCTTATGCATGATTAAAAAAAGTCAGTATTATGGATTCAATTTTTTTTTAAATAGCCCTTAAAATTGTTCAAACAAGTGTAACTATTGTTTTCTTACCACAATTGCTGTTTTTCAGAAAAAACTTGGTACGGGTTTTCAAAAATTTCTTGAATTGTTGAAATTTCTATTATTTCCAATCGAGAAGTTTTTGTAAATTTCAAGTATTCAAAAGATTCTGTGCTGAAAGTTCACAACAAAAGACTACCGAGGCTTTCTGGAAATATTGGTTTTGTTAATGCTCTTATTCAAACAATTTTACCTTCACGTAATCGACTTCCACAGCAGTTCTAGAAGTTTCAACGTATAGTATTTTTTTTCCATGTAACCTTATGAAATATGTCAAAAATTCTGATAAAGCTTATTGACCAAGAAGTAATAAGCTTTCTGCCTGAGCCTATGTTATAACACAAGGCAACAAAATTAACTTTCTCATATGAATAATTTTGGGGTGCTGGATCCAAATACGTAATAACTTTGTTTCTATCGGTTTTGTTTTCGAGGAATCTTTTAAAAACAGTTGAAAACTCATGTAAATTAAAAGTGCACAAAAATTTCAAAAATAATGGTTTAAATTCAATTATCAACTTCCCCTAACACGGCGACTGAATTGGACTACTGGTTTTTTTAATAAAACTATGTGTTTTGTACATGTTTCTCAATTCTACAAAATACGAATTGAATCTTTGATATTTTTAGAGCTCTTCGGCCTTAGAGGTTTTACCGTTTTGTAGATTAAGATAAAGTTATAAAATTAAATATTTAAAGAATTTCATTTATAATGTCAGAAGTAATTGTAATCTTATCAGTTTAATTTTAATTAAGCTGTCGAACTTCTTTTAAGGCGTTGTAGCTTTGAAACAAGGCAAGATCTGAATCCTTGATCGAATTAAAAATAAGTAAAAGACTGAAAATCAGTTTTAAGTTTTTATGTTTTTTTTTAATTTATTGGTTATCAAAGATCGATTTTACTCGAGATTGATAAATTTCGAAATTGAATCAGAAAATCAGATTTTTTAAGTGTTACCATCGAGTCTTAAACTTTCGCTGAAACAAAATTTTCTCCATAAAATGCTTTTTTCATAATTTTGTCTATCATAAAGTCACTAATAGCAAAAATACTGTTGATCATAGGCAAAACCAATGTTCAAATGAGCGATAGAAAATTTATTCACCTTCAATATGCAAAAGAGGGATTTCAAATAACTGTTATTCCGTCCGAGATATTTAAATCTATGTACAAGAACTTTTTTTATTTAAAAGAAATTTCATTTTGGAAGCATAACTCAAAAACGATTCTACTGAGATTTTTTTGAATTCCATTTTCATTTCTGAGTTGACGGGAGCTTATCTGAGTGATCACATACCATCTTTTTTTTCGTTCACACTGCAAGTTACCGCTTTCAAGGTGAACCCCGCTTGGCCTACTAATGTGTAGTGGTAGATGCAACTCTATTTGTGTCTACCATTTCATTGTAGTTTGTCTGTGGCGAACAAAAAATTTGGCATTTGATGGTAATGCTTCTCATAAATTCTACCTGGTTACTTTCACCATCTTTCATTTCTTCTAACTTTCCATCCGTGTATAAACTTCATAATCTTAAAATGTTGTTACTAAAAAGGACATCACTTTTCACCGATAAGGATGGTAAATTAGGCAACAAAAATATAAAAAAACATGTTTTATATTCTGATTCGTAATCTTTAAAGTTGATATGCAATCAGTTTGTTTTGACAAGAATCGTTTATCGATTTATACCGGTTCTAGATTAAAATTTTCTCAAAAACCGATATAAATACTGGAAAATTGGTATTTTTGTCAATGATGGCGGATGATTGTGTACGCGATACAAGTGTTTACAGCATCATCAAGCAAAATCGGAGCAAATCCGACTCAAACTCGAATTTGTGTAGTGCCCGTTGTTCCGAGTGGGTAGCTCAGAATATCAATAGAGAAATGAGTAGTTATCTCATTTACTCATTCAAAAATGATAGGGATAGGGATAGGGAATTGACAGACGAAAGATGATCCAAAATAACATTTTTAAATTAAAATAAAAAAAAAATCCATGAAAAAATATCAAGTCTTAAACAATCAATTATTACATGAATAAACCATTGATGCTTAAAATCCCAAGATAAAAAAGAAAAAAATATAACGATAACTCTATTCAATCACTGAAACCTTGCGAAATTCTATTATGGTGTTTTGTTCGAATATTTGATTCGTAATCAATCATGAAGTTTACTCCAAATTTCTAAATTTTTTTTTTGCTTAAAACGCAGAAAGTTCCTCGCCAAAACATGTCTTCAAAAACAAAACGGTTCTGTGTTCAAAATCTGATCATATTTAAAACTTTTTGCGTTGAACACCACCGGCTGCCTGCTCCACAAATCATGAGTAGTTAAATGTTGCAAAAAAATACTTTTTCCCCAGTACAGCTATTTTTCTTGCTGCAGTTAGTATGCTGTTGATGTTGGCAAAGTATTCGAGAGACGGATTTATGTTAAGCGTAACAACCAACCTCGGTTCAAGGAAACCCCTCGAGTGCGAGCTTTGTGCTGGAAATGATGGTATACATAATTAGTTTAAGTCGAGATGATTCTCCCAGATGCGTGGTCTGTAAACAAATTAATCAAGATACCTACACCGAACTGAGCAGAGGTTTGGAAGCATGGCGAGAAGATGGCGCCCGGATAAGGATGCTCCTTTGATGTTTATTGTCTGGGATGCTTCGTCTTGTTGGGATGCAAAACATGCACCGACCAATGCAATCACTGTTGCTGGGAGAAGCTGTTGGAAAAATTCTCCAATCAGTGTGCAGGAAGTCTGAATGGCTGTTCCGAAGCAATTGCTTTGCCCCATTTGGTTGAGAATTTATGTTTGTTAGATGTAAGCGTAGAATGAGATAAAAGTTTCATTAAACCTTGATTGAAGCAAAAACAGTATAGATTGAAAAGTTTAAGGGTATTTTTGGGAGATTCTTCGATTTTGCTCTTAATTAATAAAGTCATTTTACTTTGAAATGTTGAGCTTACATTGAAAACGAACACTTGCGGGGACAACCACGCTCGATCTACTTTTCCTATCACCGATCAACATCGACCTATAATATTATTTGATCGGATTTTTTTTTGCAGTCCTTGTATATGTATGTAAATGATAAGCCAAGGATCAAGTATGCAATATGACTAAAGTACACAAACAAGAAAGGTTGAGAATAATTATAAACCACAAACGAATGTGCAACTCCCTCTCAATAAATGTGCCTGACAACTTAATTCATAGTGGGTATCTATCTAACATTACAATGTCCAACGTCCCAACGTTTTTTTTTCTGTCCAAATTCGAAAAATCGTCCGAATGCCGTACTTTCATAGATTATTACCATTCCTAAATCCGGTCAAACACTCACTGAGTCCGCTGATTATGACTGTGATCCGAGCACGTGCATCCATATCAGTTGGAAATTTACTCACCCAAAGTTTCGAGCCAAAAAGGCGTTCTCCACAGTGGAGTGGATGAGTCGGACTGGCAAAAGTCGGAACAAGTGGGTATAGGATTGGTACACGTGGTTGCTGCTGTGTTACTTTCGTTATCGTCATTATGCAAATCAGACGTCACTAATTAGGTATCATAAATTCAAATTGTTTGTATCTTTTTCGGCGCTTTGATTGCATCATCATCATCATCGACCTGGGTGGATTCGCACTTGTTTGCTCAGCTATGCATACATGTATCGATGTACTCACGTAGTTCACCTAACATTCATGCAGACCGCATTATTTCATAGATCATTGAGCATTGATGGGCAATTTGGCGTAATCCCTTGCCGGCAAGCCAAATCCCCACCCTCGCCTAAACCCGCCGCACCAAAAAGAGCGCTGCACTACACTAAACCGCACAAGCTGGATCGATTTATGCATCAACACAAAATCATTGGACTGATATGAATTGGATGCATGAATGCAAAATTGATTTTTGGCCAACTGTTTACCACTTCAGTAGCAATGATTCATTGCTTCGACCGTACAACTGTTTCGAATGCTTCCTACCTGTTTGATTCGGTGGAAATGATTCCGAAATATTTTATGTTTCAATTTGGAACAGATTTTATTTTTATCCTCGATCATAATTTTACAGCATTCTTAACGTGCAGAGGCGGTGGATGAATAGATTAGATTTATGAAGCACTTTTTCGCTAAAACAATGTCAAAGCTTATTTACAATTGCAAAAAAGCTTAAACTACCGCTTTATCTTCTATTTTTGTGAAAATTGAATAAATGTTTTATTTTGGAATTTGACTGCAATTTAAACCTTAGAGGCAGTTTTTTCCGTCATGAAAATCATTTTTAACACATATTAGTTAAGAAGATAGTAAGGTCGAAGTTGCAGAAATGTTTAATAAAGGTGTTCGTATTCCAAGAAAACTGACATGGTCAAACTAAAAAGTAACCCGTTTTTCATAATTCATCTAATTGTAATTTTCGTCCAAATTGAGATTGAGGTTAGACAGTTTATTTAACTTCTGTTGAGCAAAACACTGTTAAAAATTTTCAACATATATAATACATTCAGTATTTCTTTTAATTGTTCCAAAAATCGGTTATTAATGGAATAAGCCTTTCGCAAAAATTACCTACCGACCTTAAATAAATTAACAATTTTTGATCATGTTTTTTTTTTTATTTTCAATACCTTTTGGAGTCATAGAAAAATGACAGAATTCTCACAGTATGATCTTAGTTTTGAATCTGTCAACTGATGTTAAGATATTTAGAAACAAGGGCCTAAACAAAATTTTAATTTAATTTTGCCTTGGTTTTTAAGATAACTCTTAGGAGAGACGAATTTAATCTCAAATAGTTCCCTAGGCTTGGTTAAAGGCTCAATTATATCACTTTCATTTAAAACATGGTGTGTTACGTAGAAGGACTTAAAAAAAATACAGTAACGCTAATTTTTGCGTGGGTAGAAAGTAAAGCTTTTTCCGGTTCATTTTTACCGAAAATTTAAATACTTTGTCGGTAACCCCCCATACAAAATATGTTTTTTTTTAATTTTCTATTTGAATTCTTCAAATAATAAATATATTTTTAGTGTTTTATAATTTCAGAGGTGCTAATTCTCTTAGTTTTAACTTTTAAAACCATTAAATTGTACTCATAAATGTAATCAATAGCTTCGAAAAATTTTCAAATTGTGTTTTTAAACTAATTACCGAGCTGTTAAACATAAAAATGCATAAAAAGTATCTTCTAATTCTTAAATTAAACAATTGGCTGGCAAATCCTGTCAGCAGTGTGAGAGGGTCAAATTATCTGAATTTATTAGAATTATCTAAAATAATATGAATCGATCTATGAATCCATCATCTTTAGATTTTCTGATTGTGGCAAAACTGGAGGGAATTTTATTGAAAAAAAGCTCAATGATTAAGCAGCGCGTATGATTCATCATATTTTGTTCATCCCGTACTTATTTTAGTTATTCTACTCTACACTGGAATTCTTCTTTATTATTAAATAGAACCATAATGATGCATTCATGTTACAGTAAAAGAATCATAACTACTACAATTTTATACAAATGGCAAAAATAATAGAAATCATTGGTTTGAATAAACCATAGAAATCCATAAAAAAATAAATAAAACGTGTATATCTGGTCTTTAACTGTCGATAAAATTTCAATTAATCTTGAAAAAAATCGTTTTTAATCGTTTTTTGGATCATGAACTCAAAAATATCAACAGTACTTCAATTCTTAAGCAAAAATGAAGTTGAAATGATTGATAGATAATTTCTTCACCATCAATATGAGAAAATGAAATTTAAAATTGATGTTATGTAGCGCAAATTAGGCGGATTTCAGTGCAAGTACTTTAAGACTTAACTAAATTTTATTGAAAACTGGTCTTCTGGGATATGTTTAAATTTTATCTCAATCTTAAAATTTAATTCAAAAATGCCATAAATGAGTGACATCATCAATAATTTTATTTTTGTTTTCTAAAGTGCGTACTCATACGCATCAGAGTCTGCAAATATCGTGGAAATATTTCAAAGAACAATTTTGAAAAAAAGAAAAGATTTTTAATATTTTGTTGGAAACCAATCAAATGGTGTTGGACTGTTCTTATTCATGCATCATAATTTTTTTTTAACCAGAAATAGTTCATATATACATATGTATTTAAATTCATGTTACATTGGGATAACTCCAATAATAACAAGGATATTTCAAATAAAAAAAAAAAATAAATGAATTGTTCATACAAAAATAAGTATTTCAGAAAGTCCAAATCACTTATCTTTCCATGCGTTGACATCTTTTATTGTTTCAGAATGTCAAAAATTTAAATAAAAATAAAAAAAAAATTTCAATGAAAAAAAGTTACTATTCCATATATAGCATTGGAATAATTCTACAGATAATTATTCCTTAATATGGACTACAAATCTTAAAAAAAAAAACAAAACTTTGTAGAAATTTCACAAATGTTGATTTTTAAGATGTCGACTGTATGTTTTAGTGTTTCATTTACGGCAAATCAGTTCAGTTTGTATTTATAGACGACGTTTATTTTATTCCAACTACCTTCATTAAACGACCTAGCAAACATGTTTGTAGCTATATTCTTATACTGTTTTGATATACGTTTGATATACAATATAGAACGATCGTATAAAATCGTGATTCGTAAATCGTAAATTTACTCAATTTCATGACATCAATCTATCATACGCTGACTTACTAATGCTGTTTCATGTGGGATCCTGCCAGAATTCCGTAAAGAAAAGTTGAGACCCTCGTCGATTTCGCGGGCAACCAGAGTTTGTGTACCTTTCCAATTCCAGGAACTGACGGCATACTACACTACCGCTGCCAGGAACTGGTAGACGAAAATGTTTACCCATCGCCGGAGACCGCTTGCGCTTTGCCACCGACGTCACGAAATGCTGGCTGAGCCCTGAAAACAGCACAACGATCGCTGCAGGAAATACGTATTGGTCTCACACTTATGTTTCTTGGTTTATTTTTTTGCTGTTGAACACAGATGAACACTATAGTATTCTAGTAACACACAATCAATCATAAAAATATAGTTTAATTTACTATATTTAAGGTTCAATACCTAGAATAAATCATACATTTGTTGTTGAATCTATCATATTTACGGTTGAATCAATTATTCCATGTTACCGTTCGTATTGTTGAAGTCAAGAGATTGTGCTCGTTTCTCCCTAGACTTAGGTTATTCAAATTTAAAAATATTCAAATAGACACTACATACACTAAACCCCCTCACCAAACAGACACTCCGACAATTTACTTTCGACCACTATCCATCTGGTCGAAGAATCTGTAGAAAGGAAATGAGAGAAGGAGAGAGAGCACGGAAAATTGGGAGATGGGAGGATATTCGGAAAAGTTGGGGTTCGACTGGACTTCGGTTTCAGGGGCTCGGCCTATTGCCTTTGGCCCACGAACGAGGAGAGGTCTGCGTAAAGTGGTTCTTAGGATACGTTAAACGTAACGGTTATTCAAAAAGTGAATTTAAACCAAAAACCAAATTAATTGCTGACATTGCTTCAGAAAAGGATCAGGTGAGATATATGAAAATGAAGTGGAAAAGAAGAACCGAAGGTTTAAGCCTTATGATCCCTCAGGACCCGTGGTTATCGTCTAGGCTGAGCTGGAAAAGCTATTCCCGATAGAGGGACCGGCCGAGGTATTTCAGCTCGGTTTTCGGACAGCATCAGTGATCCACGTCACGCTCATCCTGTGATCCGTCGCCACGAATCGCAAGATATCGCCAGAACACCTTACCCGTCACAAATTCGCCATTTTGTAAATGGTATCCGCCACGTGCAGCTCAAGGCAAACATTACTTACCAACGGCAGATTCCGCCAAGCTTTGGACCCGGAAGTCACCCTACATGCTCTCGATACGCCCAAATCGCCGAAACTACAGAGCCAGGTACCTGAAATAAATAACTTGAAAATGTAATTCAGCTTTGCCTTATCAATTTAAACTCCGATTTGATAATTAAGTCCAAGAGCCGTTGAGACTTCCGTTGCCGCAAGCTCGAGCTCAGCCAATCAAAAGAAGGCCTTGTGTGCCCACCCTCCACTGAGTCTCCAGAGGAAAGAGCAGGGACTCGAGGGCTTAGGCTGGATCCCTCCTGGTTCCGGCAGTAACAACCACTACAATTGAATCTATCATATTTATAGTTAAATGTTAGCGGTCAACCAGAAATGTATAGTTGAATCTATTATATTTGTAGTTGAATAACTAAAATCAATCATACAATTGTAGTTGAGTTTATCATATTTACAGTTGAATCAATTGCAGCACTACAATTGAATCTATCGTATTTAATCGTAGTCAAATGTGAGACGTCAATCAGGAATGTATAGTTGAATCGATTATATTTATAGTTGAATGCCTAAAATCAATCAAACAAATGTAGTTGAACCTATCATATTAACAATTGAATCATTACAGTTGGTTTTATTATATTCATAGTTTATTGCGTAAAGTCAATCATCAATTCATAGTTGAGTATATTACATGGATGCGAAAAAAATCAACTACGCTTAGCTGATTGGTATAACCAGCTGAAATGATAAGAACAAATGTGGTCTATTTTCTCCATGTTCTGATACGATTTCATGTTTGCTGGGGACTGATTCACTAACTGTGGGACATGTACAATAGAGTAAAGGATCCGAGACGAATTGATCAAAAAATCCATAGAAGAAAAAAGGATTGAAATAAAGACAACACTATAGCAACCGAGAAATCCAAAGAGAAAGACAACACAGAACTCATAGACAAAGGCTCAGGGCTTTTCATTTTACAAAAAAAAATTGATATTGACAAATCGTAAAAAAATTGTTTAGTAAATTTTTAATTGTAATTCCACTATAACGAGTAATGATTTTCCTTGATAATGAAATAAAGGTTTGCTACTCTGACAGTGGAAAAAAAACAAAAAGCAATTAATCTTGTCTTTTGAAACTTCTATCTTGCCCTTAAAAGTGCTTTTCTTCAGAAGTTAATACAATTTAGAATTACAAACCAACCGTTTTAACTTAAAAATTTATTCAATCTTTATTTAACGTATCGATAACGTTGTATCCAAGTGAGATAGTTATTCAATACTCAAGACAGTCAACCGAATGAGCAAAAAGCAGTGTTCGGCATTAAAGCGCTAATCGCTAATTTTTCTGCTCCGTTTTTGTTAGATAACTATCGTTTTGATTTCTTTTTTCACCAAACTTTTGTACCAGCGGATAGACAAATGTCATCACAAGTAATCAGTCAAGGAAGAATGCTGATACATGCTTTTTTCTAGTGTCTGGCGTTAAATCGCTAATTGCTAATTAGTCCGCTACTTTTATGTCGACAAATTTATTTTATTACGGTATTTCAGTTGAAAAAAAGGATAAATAAAACTCTAATAGGTGCAATTAGCAGAAAAGCTGATTAATGCTATTTTCTATAAAGCGATGGAGTTTTTTGAGTCGTTCGTTCTCCAGAAATAAAGTTAAAAAATAAATATTAAAACAAAAATGTAGCGGAATAACTAGCGAATAGCGTTTCAATTCCGGCCTCTGGCAAAAAACAGTAGAAAGCCCATTGATTTATTCATTAGTTGAAGAAATCCAAAATAAAAGACGTCTTTAAAACAATCTCAAACTTTTTATTTATATTGTTTGTTCTTCTTAATGATCAGTTCCACGTTTAAGAGAGTTTTAATAAAATATTGACTTAATTTAATAAAAAAAAAAAAAAAGCAAAATGTTTTTTCTTTCTAAAATGCTAGAAAACTAATCTTTTTAATCCACATCCAGCATTGATCTTTAATTAATTTGTTCAATTTTCAAGTCTGCTTTCCAATATCCAAATTTTTGTTTTTTAAAGACATAGTGGCATTTCTAATTTTAAGTTTTCAGACTAAGTCTAAAAAGAAATTCAAATTTCAGGTGAAGAGAATGACGATGAACCTGCTCTTTGAAATATAAATACATTAAAACTAATGTTTTGATTTTATCAAAACTCCTTTTAAGAATTGATCATAATTTAAAAATTAATTCATGAAAAGTTGGAAAAATAATTTGAATAATAAAGCAACTTTCAAGTTTTATTTTGATCTGTTTTGTTCTTTAAATTTGTTTATTCTGTTCAATATATTATGTTGATAAATTAATATTTGAGCATTTTAGCTTAATTTGACATTATTTATATCCAACTAGTTTTTTGAATGAGCAATTCAATTTTGATACAAATTTTCATAAATGTAAGTTTATTTCGCTATCAGTTTTGATGATAATTTAAACAAATAGGGTTTATTTCAAATATTGATCTAAATCACCATGAATTCTGGAAATAAATTTTATATGCACTTTATTTGATATCAGAAAAAGCTCGATAAAAAAATTCAACTCTGACTTTGATCAATTAACTGTAAGAATAGAAAGACCTACTTTCGTTCCAATCTGAAATCGATTTCACAAGGCAATAAAATCACATTTTTTCCCAAGTGCAAAGAACTGAAGAACTAATTTCGAAAAATTTCGCGACGTGATCCTAAATAAATATGCATTTTTTCCAATGAGCTCATGTTTTGATATAACCTTTGCAAATACGTAAAAAATCATCAAATGAATTGGTAAAATTGCGGAGATTTTGAAAATCAAGGTTTTAATTCAATGATCTAGTTTCCGAAAACCTCAAGTTATTTTGACTTCTGAGAAAATAGTTGGGTATTGTAGTTTTTTTTGTCAATTATAGCTAATTAAGCCTAATACGATAATTTTTACCATTTTGAATATTTTTACCAAATCTAATCTTTTAAGTTTCTCAAAACATACGTCAAATCGTTTGGGGTCTTCAACGAGGTTTAATTAGTTAAACTCAAAAAGATATTCTCGAATTATGTCTGAATTATAATCCCTATACCTATTATTATAATCGCTATCTTAAAATATTTCTAATGATTGTAGAATTTTATATTTTTTCAAAGTGTTTTATTTACAAAACTAGAATATTGAGAATTGATCTGAGTTCTTGATTTAAACTGAAAAATACTAAATAGATGCATAATCTGTTTTTGTTTTTCATGCAGGTTGTTGAGTAGATCAGTTTTCAAAGATCAATTCAACTCAAAAATTTACCAATTTTGATGAAATATTTGATTCAAAACTAAGGAAGCTTTTAAATTAGAAAATTTCGATTTATATTGTTTTTATTTTTGATTAACCTTGTATAATTTATTTAAATTTTTGTGCACAGAAATTTTGGTATTTCGTATTAATTCCGGTTTGTGCGAAATTTTAATTTCGGTTTTAATTTTGAATTCATGAGATGGTGTTCCCGAAATATTAAAAAACCTTCAATGAATTTTCAGCAGAAAAAGGAATATTATTTTGAATAATTAAGAATGAATTGCCAAAATATTTGTTTATTTTAAATTTTAATTTATTTACTTTCAATCTTTTGAATTTTCTCCGTATTACCATTTTTATCTTTATTTCAGTGAATGAAGGTTTTATGTAGTTTGCTGAACTTGGAATTTGATTTTTTCCTCCCCCATGGTCGAGTCTTTCATACTGGCCTGGTTCCAAGGCTAGTAGTGTATGAAATAGTTCCGATTTTTTTTTAAATTGTTTTTGGGCTTAATATATGCTATTCGAATTAGTGAGGCATAAAAAGTAACAATTGTTGTAAAATACTGAATAAAGCTTAACAATATAAAAAATGAGCTGCTTTCGTATGCAACTGGGGGTTTAATTTTCGTTTTTCATTTTTTCCCCCCGGGATCTCAGGAATTCCAGGGAAAATAATCATCCACATTCCCGATTTCCCTGACAAGCTAGATGAATAATTAAGTTCTTTTAAAAATTGATTTTAAAAATAAATCATTTTTAACGTCTTAAGAAAGAAATTTTTTTTAAATATGGTCGTTTCTAACGTAAAAAAGTCTCGAAAACACTATGTATAATCGAATTGAAAAAAAAGTAAACGTTTTTTTAACAGTAGGTAACTTTGATAAATTTAGAGCTTTAGATTAACATTCGAATTAAATTTGTAAAAAATCGATAGATTTTCTGAATCATTACTAGGTATTTGGTCATTTTTCATCAACTCCCGGAGCCAAGAAAAAAATCATTTAAAAAAATTAGAAACTAGAATTGGTGGACAATTTGAAAGAAGTTCTCATCAGAAAGTTTAAATATCAGGAAAAACTGAAAAATATTTTATTTTGAGGTAAATTTTTTTTTATTTAGATGTTCAAGTTTTATTATTATTTGAAAAATCACTTCCGAAGATATGCCGTACTGGCTTTTATTGTTAAAAAGATAACATAAACAAAACCAACATAACGTTTTCAAATTTCAAGTCAAAATCAGATCAAATAACTTGTTGACGGAAAGCGTATAAATCAAATCACGATTTAACCACGCAAAATGAAGCATGGTTCAACTTCCGCCTATAATCTGGTTGCAACATTTGTTCCAGATAAATTAGAAAGACATTTGACGTATCACTTGTCTAGCATTTTATTCCACAGGACATTCCCTCCGACTTCAGCGGCAACGAACGGAACCCAAACCTCGGGAAAACTTCACCAAACTCGAAAGTGCGGCTAAATTTTCCTACAACTCACTCTGATCCAAATAATTTAAAAACCATTTCCAGTCACGAGATAAAGCCAAGATTTATGGCACTACAGCGCAGGAAGACATTAATTTTATATTCTTTTGCTGATGGCGGATTTTACTTCTTCCCTTCCGGGGAGGCGCAAGGCGACGACGACGACGATGCCCTGGCTGTCTGGCTGGCTGCCTGGCTGGATGGCGGAACTTTTGGCATCCTCTTGTTCTTTCCTCTTAACCGGAATGATGCCGTCTCTAGAGAAAAACGGGGCCACATTACGCCACTTACGCGGCACCGTTTGCCCGGGCGTAATTCAAACTGACAAGAAGACGACCAACTCCGGAGGTTTTACTCCGCAGCATCCCAGCTCAACTTAGTACGGGCTAACTTTTGAGCTAATGTTGCTGCTGCTGCTGGTGCCCATGATGCATTGTAGATTCTAGGAACTTAGGAGAGAAAGCCAATTTTACAAAGAAACCTTCATTCTACTTAAGTACATGTGAACAAATTATGACTGGTTGGATTATTTAACAGAATATGCATCCGTCTGAGGTAAAGGAGTGGTTAAAAGTTATTTAAGTAAATATTCAATGATTTTGTCATCCAATTCTAAATTTGGTTACTGCTCCTATGAAAAGCGTTTTCTGACTGGGATTGGAAGCCAACTTCTGTAGAAAAACAAAATTTTCACAAAAAAATATTGTTTATGTTCAAATAGTCTACAACGGAAGGCATTTAACTATTTAATATTTTTTATGATTTTTTATTTTCGATTTTCCATAAAATAAATTGAAATGTCCTCTTACACTTAGAATATTTCAAAAGGGATCATATACAGGTGAAAAAATAATTGGACGCAATTTGGTTTGTCCCTCTTTCCTAAGCTTCCCAGAATTTTAGACACTCGTATCCGGGCCGGACAAATCAGGGCTGTTTTATCTCAAAACTTGGAAAAATAAGGGTCAATTTTTAATTATCTTCATTATCTTAATTCGTTTAAGGCAGTAACGAATTTTTTCAACAGACCAAGAAAATAAAACAACTTCAGAATGGGGGTAGGATTAATAGCGGCACGTTATCCAGAGATCCTAGAGGAAAGCGTTCGAGTCTTCTAAGCCAGTGGTCATGAGATCGAATCTTGATAAAATAATTAGTTAATTAAATAAAATAATAATTATTAAAATAAGAAACATATAAAACATATTAAAAGAAAAAAATAAAAAATGGTTGAAATTATTGAAAATTTTATTGTGATATGAAATACTCTTCAAGAAACTGATTTCCGCCTCAAGTTTATATTATTCTTTTGATAAATTACACAACACCACAAAATTTTTTTTGACGTAGAATTACGTCTTACGGCAACACTATAGGGGGGCAAATTGAAATTCGCGAACGGATCTCGCGTCACGAAAAACGCCTCTTTCAAAGACATCTTTTCCGAACAACATTTAGAGTCGGCTATGTGTTGGTACACCAATACTAATAACGCGCTAATACAAATTGGTGCGCAAAACACCCGAGCGAAAAAACCCCGATCGTCGACCCAAACTGCACTAGATGCGAAGTTATAAAAGAGCATGGATTGCCCCGACCCGGTTTCATTTGCTTTTTGGGCCTTCTCCGGTGCGGTGCAATCGGGCCGCTGTTGCTGTCAAGCCTATGCTGCTGCTGCTTAGCCCGTTGCTGTAGTCCAGTACCTGCTGCTACTGCTGAAGCTGCCCCGCCTTGCTGCAACCCCTGCGTGAGCTACTGCTGCTGCATCGTTCCATTCAGCTTCGATTGCCGCATTTGTAGTGTACAAACACCCTTCTGTCCCCTGTTTCTTAAATTTTATTTTTATTCATTGGATCTGGTCAAAGCACATCGGCAGCGTTTGAATAGCGTTAAAAGCATCCAACATATTTTTGTGAATTTTGATAAAACTTGAAAGAATCCGTTTTTGGAAGCAGCTTTCAATAACAAAATTATTTTTTTTCATTTTCCAAATAATGTGAATAAAACCGAACAAATCTCTAAAATATCCGCATCCAGGCTGTACAGAATGCGTCTCAAAATTTTCATCAAAATACCAAATTTTACTCCTAAAATCAATTTCCCATGCTGTTAAACTCTCATGTGCAAATTTTCAGTTTAGTTTTAAGGGAGGTTGTCACATTTGCTTACGATCTCTTACTAGCGGGCCGGAGTTGTTTTCAAAAATCTTACGTAAGAAATGTTACATTGATAATTCATCACAGCCACGACAGCCGGACAGGATGGCATACCGGCGTGCGTACTGAAAAAGTGTTGCTCTTTACTGATGAAACCTCTGACAAGCATTTTCACTCAGTCTCTAGAACAGCAAAAATTTCCCACCATCTGGAAAAAATCGTTAATGAGCCCAGTGTACAAAAAAGGTGACAAAAAAGATGTTCTTAACTACCGTGGTGTCACATCGCTAGCTGCCTGCTCGAAAGTATTTGAGAGGATTGTCAATGATATCATGTTTTCGGCTTGCCGGAACTGGATCTCTGAGAACCAACATGGATTTTTTCCTAAACGCTCTGTAACTTCAAACCTCATGGTATTTACATCCTTTTGCATATCAAACATGGATGCCGGCAAACAAATCGACGCAATATATACCGACATTTCCGCGGCATTTGGTTCTGTAAACCACGATATTCTTCTGAAAAAATGCATCGATTGGGATTTTCCGAACGATTGTGTGCGTGGATCAGAAGCTACCTAAGAGATCGTCGATTGGCTGTGAAAATTGGTTCAGCTGAATCTTCTGACTTCATTCCAAAGTCTGGGGTCCCCCAAGGCAGCAATTTGGGTTCTTTATTGTTTACGCTGTTTTGTAATGATATCAACTTGTTGTTCACTGGATGTGGAGTTCTCCTGTACGCGGACGACTTAAAAATATTTTTAGTCATAAACAGTAAATCTGACTGTTATGAATTACAACGCTTCTTGGACACAGTTGTAAGCTGGTGCGCCAATAATTTACTAGTTTTGAGCGTTACGAAGTGCTGTATTATCACGTTTGGGCGTAGGAAAAATCCATTTATTCATAATTACGATATTCTGGGCGAGCAGTTGCATCGTGTTGAGGAGATAAAGGATCTTGGCGTTTTGTTGGACAGTCAAATGACTTTTAAGCGGCATTACTCTGTGGTACTCGAGAAAGCTAACCGAATGCTTGGATTTATTATACGTTTGCGTGAAGAATTCACTGATCCTCTCTGCTTGCAAGCTCTGTATTGTTGCCTGGTGCGATCAACATTGGAATCTGCGAACCTAGTATGGTGGCCTTTTGAAGCTTCATGGACAGCGCGTTTTGAAGCAATTCAACGTAGGTTCGTTCGTTATGCTCTTCGTGAACTGCCTTGGGAGAATCCTTTAAACCTACCGCCATACGCTCATCGTTGTGCTCTACTTGGACTTCATACGCTGTCGGATCGTCGTTCCATCGGTCAATCGCTGTTTGTGGCGAAGATTCTTCGGAACGAAATTGACTGCTCCTGGTTACTATCTCGCTGTAATATTTATGCTCCAGAAAGAACCCTACGTAATAGGAACTTGCTCTCCCTGGATCCTAGAAGCACGCGATATGGCAGTAACGACCCTCTCCGTTCCGCAAAAATATGCTTTCTACGTTATTATGCTGTCTTCGACTTCAATGTTTCCATTTCAACTTTCAAACGGCGTATTGAATCTAACTTAAGTGACCAACTGAGAAATTAGGAAAAGTATCATGTAATGTACAAATAATATTAAGTAGATCATTAAGACCCCTAAATATGTCAGATGATTTTATAACAAATAAACAATAAACAATAAACACCATAGGGTGGCAAATTGAAATTTGCAAGTCACGAAAATAACTTCATTAACGGACCATCATATCTAAAGGATTATGACGTCATGGGCAGAGCTTGCTTTGATGGTTTTTGTTTTTCCCTGCCCACGGAAGGTATAAAACAAAGTGCTCGTCAGTCGTCTCGGTTTCAGTGTCGGTTTCGTTGTCTAGCTGAACAGAGTTCGCCAGCTGCTCTTCGATCGGTGTTTGGACCCCACCAGTGGTAATCCTACACCGATATCGACTAGCAGTTCTGTTCAGTATCTAGTGCAGCAGCATGGACCAACCATAGGCAGCGAGCAGCGGAGACAACTGGTGGAGAAAACTTGCAGCGGCTGAAACGATCAGCTGCGGGAGAATCAAGAGAAGCAAGCTTCATGGAGCGTAATGTGAAAATGAGTGGTGATGCGTGAGTGTTACTAGATTTGCATTGTATAAATAATGTGCGTGCGTTTATTGTGTGTTTTGTGAATGATGTAGTACAACACTCTCATACACCACATTCACACACAGACCATCCATACCCTTTCTAAGTATTTCGATTCAAAGACCGAATCGACTCTTTCTTAAAATCATCGGTCCTAAAAGGGCCTTTGTTGAAATGTTGCTTAATTTTGGACAGTTTTTAAAATCCCACTTTAAAGCATCGTGTTATGGTTGCGATTGTTGTGCGGAAAAAAATGATTTAAAGAGCATGGAAAGAAAATTTGTTAACGATTTTTCAAAAGAGTGAATGAATCAAATGCAACGATCTTTTATTATTAAGCGACTAATTTAATTAAGAAAATACAAATTTAATAAAAAAAAAAACGATGGCACAAGTTAGGCTGTCGTAATTCTACGTTAACTTCGCGGTCGTGTCTTATAAGCAACCTCTTCAACTTTTTAAAGTCGATTATTCTCAACCAGATGACATTTTACATTAGAAGACATTTTTTGAGTAGGGGCCTTTGTTGTTGTTGTACGTTTATTTAAAGAGGGGTTTTAGCCTTAAACTTTTACCTTCAGTAGGGGTCTTTCAATAACTGAAAAGACATCAGAGGACTAGTCGCTTCTAAGGCGTTTATCATAAAGGAGATTGCGTTCCTATGAAATCTGGGATAAAACATGTCGAAAAAGGTGCCAAGCTATCCGGAATTGCTTCTCTGATATTGAATTAGATGAAGGTCGAATTTTAGCAAGGTATCTTCCAAATAGTTGTTGAAAAGATAGATGATCTTTAACTTTTAGCATACCATACTTTCAACCACATGTATCCACACGATCAGGTTTTCAGGACGATTTTTGAAAAAAAAAAAAATTGAAAAAGTTCAAAATTTATGTATATTTTTAAATTTTTGAAAAATCGTTAAAAATTTAAAGAGGAATTTGAGTTTTTTATTTGATTTAGCAAAAAATCTGAAAAAGCTCAAGAAGTTGTAAACAATATCTTGACATCCTGGCCAGATTCGACTTATCTGGATTTTTACTGGATTTATGGGCAAACCTGAATATATCCAGAAAATCTGAAATAAACTATAATCAAAGTATAAAGCGATACCGTTCAGCATTCTTCTGATTGATCTCTACAGTGAAAAATATGCGGATACACCATAGATGTTTTGCCGAAACCATAAGTTTTCAATGACTGTGTAGCTTTTGCAACATTACTGTTGGATATTTGATAAATTATCAAAAATTATTTGAAAAATTGACAAGTCTGTAGTAGATATTCGGCCTATTCGGTCTATTCGGCCGAATACTTAGCTCAACTATTCGGTGAGCCGAATATTCGGCATAACGGTTTTTCGGCGGTATTCGGCGCCAAATATTCGGCCAACCGAATATTCGGTACATCTCTAGTATTAACCATTGGAATTAGTAAAATTCCTCCATCAAGACTGTTTTTATTGCAATCTGAAACATGCTTGCAAATTACACTTTTCAAAAATGGTCGGGTAAAACGGACACTGCTCAGAAAAGGAACATTTTGCAGCAAAAACTTCTGTAAAAGTAGATATGTTTGTGAGTTAAGTATTTGAAAACGTTTTTAAACCAAAATGGAACCAACTGGTCGGAGTCCAGAAGCAAAACAGTGTGGTTTCGGAATTCCGTATTTTATAGGCGTTTTCTTCACCGAAGATCCTATTTTTACAGTTTTTATGGCCTGTTTGAGATGGTGAGTGCTTTTCAACCGACAATTGCTCTTGCTCAGGTCTTTTGAAGGCATATAGAGGATCAGACCGATGACAAATTCAAAATATCTGGAGAAACTTATGTGTCCGTTTTACCCGACCTTGAGGTGTCCGTCTTACTCGCCTTAGCAACTTTTTTTTTTTCAAAACGTTTGCTGTTCAAGCCCTTTGACGGAAATTCTCTGATTTTCCTCCAGATGGTTTGAAAGAAGCCTAATAAACACTCTACCTTTGAAAACGGTAGAAATTTTCGAAAATTTTGCGAATTTTGAACTTTTTAATGAGGAGAGAAAATTACATCAAATAATGGATCCTCAAAGTTTTTGTTTGTTTTGTTTACTATGATGGGAGCTTGCTTGCTATAAATAAACAAAGGTTCTCGAAAGTGTTGATACACTTAGACGAACATATTCCCTTGAGTGATGAAATTCACTCGCGACGACCGAACTTTATCTCGCGGCGATTATTGTAGACTGACGAACCGCGTGGCAAATTAAAACAGTAACAGAGAGTTGCAAGTGAGAGCGAACGTCAATTTGCTATTGTTTAAAGAATCGACGAAGAGTAAATTCGTAGTGTTCGCTGGAATTGTTGCCAGGATAACAGTTAGGAAATCATTAGGGAAGTTTTGCCAATATAACAGATGGATAATTAGACATATCACAGCAGGTTATGGGCACAGTGGTTAACCGGCTGTAGCACTGTATTTAGTTGTCTCTACTGATATTTTAAGATTACGATGTCGATCCCGAAGTTCGAAGGGTGCATCGCAGTAGGCGGAGCTGGTTGTCACCCAGCTCTTGGTGGTCAACCATCCTTCGAAGGCCAGCAGCTATGTACCTTAGACCGGGCTGGTTTGGCGCTACCGCACACGGCAGCCGGATTCTCGAAGGAACTGGAAAATGCACCTCGACAAACGTCTGGCCAGACTAACGCCCTCCCACACCCTGGTCTTGATTCCGACGGAGGAGGTGGACTCGCTGAACGTTGGACGTTGGAGAATGCTGAGGAGGAAGCTGCCAGAGCTGTTAGGTTCAAGAGGCAGATGGAGCAGAAGGTAGCTGCGAAGGACGAGCTAGAAATGGGTATCAACAACGATGTCCTGAACAAAATTGTAGGGGTCAATTCTGTCAAAGATGCCTTGGACATCCTCTGCGACTCCTATCTGGTAGATGGTACGAGTGCGATCACCGCGATGCGAGGGCGATTAAACAATCTCCCTATGAAGAGGTTCGACTCATTGTCGTCACTCTTTTCTGAGTACGACCTAATCATACGGGAGATAGACCGGATGGGAGCAAACCTGAGCAGAGCAAGAAGGTTCACTCGTTGTTGCTTGAAATAACGCCAGGCTACATCCACATCCAAGGTGCGCTGTCTGTTCTGGCGCCAGAGGAGCTCAACTCAAGGTCGATTGTCGACAACAAGCGGTTGTTCCTTGATTCTGAGCTCCTCCAAAACACCAGACCGCGAAGAAGAAAGGATACAGTCGGTGCTTCGGGTGTGGTAAGTTCAACTCGCGCTGTCCCAAGCTGAAGGCGGCCAAAACGAACGGCTCCAGAAGTGACAAAGGCAGCGCTCACGCAATATTGGCTCGCGTGAAGCACAAGCAGACAGAAGAGGCATGCGTTCGGGCGGAAAGCACTTTTGGTCCCCTAAGTGCAGCTGCCGAACTCGAATCAGCGGTTAGAACGGTGCGGTGCGTCGTTACCATTCCTGGTGAGGCAGCTAGTGCAGGTCGAACAGCTGTAAGCTACGGTTTCAAGCGTTGCAGCCCAACTTCGAAGGTCGCACCTCCGCAGGCTAGCAGAATTCTGGAGTTGGCTCCTGCGCAGGTTGACGGAACCCGGAAGAAGACCATCGGTCAGGCAAAGGTTATCACCAGGCAAAGGTTCGTGGTGGATTCCGGAGCGAATCATCACCTGGTCTGTAACGAGAGATAAGTGGAGGACATCTCGAAGCTGGCCAAACCGATCGAGCTGTCCACAGCCAAAACTGGTGACTCAATGAAGGCTAGTTAATAAGAAAAGCACTGTACCGCTTAAAACACTGGGTAATGGTAAAATAAAGAAGATTAAATTGAACAATGTTCTTATTATTCCTGAACTAGAGACAAATCTCCTTTCGGTTGGAAAGGCTACCACCAAGAGAAAAAGGATTACTTTTTCTGATGATAAGGTCACAATTACAGACTTGGGGGAGGTAATTTTTCAAGGGACAGTAATTGATGGTTTGTATTCCCTGGAATTGGTTCCGGATATTGAAAACTCCAGAACTTTGCTTGGAAAGAACTGGTTAGGTTTTAATACATGCCAAAGAAGACTTGGCCATCTAAGTAATGCTGGCGTAACCACAATTATGACACAGAAGATGGTAAAAGGAGTAGATTTTTGCATCGAGAACAAAAACGAAGTTTGCAGTTTAGCAGTTTAGGTGGAAAACAGTCGAGCAAAAAGTTCAAGATTATGCAAATACCAAGGTCAAGTAGGCCACTTGAATAAGTTCACTATGACGTTTGCGGATACATGGAAGAAACCACGTTTGATGGTCATCGATATTTCGTGACATTCATGGATGACTACTCACATTTTAATGTAATCTATGTACATCATGAAACGCAAGAGCGAGGTTTTTGAGAAGTTTAAGAAGTTTGATGCGATGGCAATGGCGCATTTTAATCAAAAGTTGGCTAAACATAGATGCGATAATGGCCGTGAGTACGTTGAACGAGGTTTTCAAGAATTTTGGTTCTAGCAGTACCGTATACTCCTCAGCAGGAAAACGTGAGCGAAAGAATCAACAGAACGTTGATGGAGAAAGTACGAGCAAAGCTTCAAATGCTCTACGAATGCTACTTTTAAATAGTTATGGGGAGAAGCTGTGTTCTGCGCAGCTTATCTCACAAATCGATCGCCCACACGAGCTCTTGTGGATAACAAGACGCTATTCGAAATGTGGTATGGCAAGAAGACTGACTTGCCCATGCATTGCCCACGCATTTGTGGCTGCAATGCATATGTTCTAGTACCTTAAGAGGAGAAGCAGAAATTGGATCCAAAGACAAAGAAACTAATCTTTACGGGTTACGCAAACAACGGCTACAGGTTATACAACAAGTCCTCACGTACAGTAAAGATACACCGTAGCGTAGTTTTTGACACCTCGGGAAAATTTGAATTTTTTGCCTTATTTTATCGCACCTTTATCTAAGTCAATTTAACATCTTTAAAATATTTGTGGCTTTATATGTAACAGCAGCCCGTGGCGTAAAGGATAGCCTTCAAGTTTTCTAAGGCAGCGGGCATGAGATCGAATCCCGGTCATGGCACACACAGTACACTGTCTGTGGGTTTGTGGTGTCGGCATTTGTAAGATGTAGCCATCATATCTTCTAAAGATGTATGCTTGGAGGTAAACAAAAGGAATGTGTTCGAGAAAACATCCTGACTGTTGTGATCCTGATTGTTTTTAAACCTTCGAACATTAAAACTAAACAATATGAGTGAGAGCCGAGGGGGGGAGGGGGGTATTTATCAGCACAACATAATTTTCAGAGAGAGTGAGTCGCAGCATTACGATTTGTGACATACGGGGGGAGGGGTATTTTTGCGTTACGTAATTAATGGATGCCGCTTTGTCGCACGACTGACTTTTACTTGCAGACTCGTTCGACGTTCTCTACTCAGGATGCTAAAATTCCAGCGACATAAACATTCTGTGCTAATTCCTACAAAATTTTGTCATTTATGTCATTTTTTTATATAATCAATAATCAATATATTATATTGATGTTTACCTTTTCAAACAATAAACCATTACCTAAAACAAAATAAGTAAATACCAGAAATTTGCTTAACCGCTTTTAAGATAAAACATTAAAACCAGCCTTTTGAATTCTTATCGTAAAACAAAATAATCATTTTGTGACATTGCATCTCTTACAGTTATGACCGAGCAGATGACAATTATTATTGGTTCTGTCCCACTGCGTGGCCGTCACTTGAAAATAGATTTAATCAAGCCATCGTTTTAGCGACATTGACGACATCGACATCGATGCTAAGCGTTGTTGACGATAATGACGTTGGTCAATTCTGCCGGAATGCGGAAATGCACCTATACTGGCCACTGCACAACTGGTTGAATAAGTTCGGCGGGCCATCCGGATTGCAAATCTCCGCTTGGTCCTACCGGAAATGGCTGCAGCCTGCAATTGTGCAGAACACTGTGCGCAGATCGTAACCGATATCTTGCCGCATCTTTGCACGATTCGACGATGACGGTAAATTAAATTACGAACCCGAAACGTGCCTGTGGTTTGCCAGCCAGCTGCCACTTGTCAACGTGCTGTCGCAATCGTATAAAAGCAGAGTAGAGCAGAGTAGAGTTGAAAGTAGTGGTCGGTCCAGAGAAAATCGAAACGCTTCAAATAAGCGCTGGGCTAGGAAAATGGCACATTAAGCCTTCCTGAATGGAGTAGAACTTGGAAAACGCTTCTCGGGCAAACACTTGAACGGGGAAATGTTTAGCGCACATACCGAATCCGGATGACACAATCAATGGAACGACGAGCTGCAGCGAAAGATTTCAAATATTCCGGAGTCAAAAACATGATTGGCGATGTCATCCCATTCC
Source organism: Uranotaenia lowii (assembly GCF_029784155.1). Taxonomy (NCBI): domain Eukaryota; kingdom Metazoa; phylum Arthropoda; class Insecta; order Diptera; family Culicidae; genus Uranotaenia; species Uranotaenia lowii. The sequence goes on from NC_073692.1 coordinate 92,234,468, forward strand.
GAAAGATGCATGAGATTGGAAGGCGTAGGCGTCAACAGTTTTGCTTTCGGAAATGGAATTTCACCAATCAAGGACGCTTAAAGTTGAAAAAAATTAATATTACATGTCTACAAGTTTCCAAAACGGCACCATTGTATGAAATTGAAATTGTATTCAATAATTCAGTTTTATTAATGTGTTAAAAAAAGTCTCTAATGAAATTCATTAAAAAATTAAGTGTTATCACCGAGTTTTTGAAACTCTTTTAAAGCAACTGCGAATTCAGCAAGACATTTTTGTAATATCTGTAATTTTTGTCATTTTTGTCATTTTTGTCATTTTTGTCATTTTTGTCATTTTTGTCATTTTTGTCATTTTTGTCATTTTTGTCATTTTTGTCATTTTTGTCATTTTTGTCATTTTTGTCATTTTTGTCATTTTTGTCATTTTTGTCATTTTTGTCATTTTTGTCATTTTTGTCATTTTTGTCATTTTTGTCATTTTTGTCATTTTTGTCATTTTTGTCATTTTTGTCATTTTTGTCATTTTTGTCATTTTTGTCATTTTTGTCATTTTTGTCATTTTTGTCATTTTTGTCATTTTGTCATTTTTGTCATTTTTGTCATTTTTGTCATTTTTGTCATTTTTGTCATTTTTGTCATTTTTGTCATTTTTGTCATTTTTGTCATTTTTGTCATTTTTGTCATTTTTGTCATTTTTGTCATTTTTGTCATTTTTGTCATTTTTGTCATTTTTGTCATTTATGTCATTTTTGTCATTTTTGTCATTTTTGTCATTTTTGTCATTTTTGTCATTTTTGTCATTTTTGTCATTTTTGTCATTTTTGTCATTTTTGTCATTTTTGTCATTTTTGTCATTTTTGTCATTTTTGTCATTTTTGTCATTTTTGTCATTTTTGTCATTTTTGTCATTTTTGTCATTTTTGTCATTTTTGTCATTTTTGTCATTTTTGTCATTTTTGTCATTTTTGTCATTTTTGTCATTTTTGTCATTTTTGTCATTTTTGTCATTTTTGTCATTTTTGTCATTTTTGTCATTTTTGTCATTTTTGTCATTTTTGTCATTTTTGTCATTTTTGTCATTTTTGTCATTTTTGTCATTTTTGTCATTTTTGTCATTTTTGTCATTTTTGTCATTTTTGTCATTTTTGTCATTTTTGTCATTTTTGTCATTTTTGTCATTTTTGTCATTTTTGTCATTTTTGTCATTTTTGTCATTTTTGTCATTTTTGTCATTTTTGTCATTTTTGTCATTTTTGTCATTTTTGTCATTTTTGTCATTTTTGTCATTTTTGTCATTTTTGTCATTTTTGTCATTTTTGTCATTTTTGTCATTTTTGTCATTTTTGTCATTTTTGTCATTTTTGTCATTTTTGTCATTTTTGTCATTTTTGTCATTTTTGTCATTTTTGTCATTTTTGTCATTTTTGTCATTTTTGTCATTTTTGTCATTTTTGTCATTTTTGTCATTTTTGTCATTTTTGTCATTTTTGTCATTTTTGTCATTTTTGTCATTTTTGTCATTTTTGTCATTTTTGTCATTTTTGTCATTTTTGTCATTTTTGTCATTTTTGTCATTTTTGTCATTTTTGTCATTTTTGTCATTTTTGTCATTTTTGTCATTTTTGTCATTTTTGTCATTTTTGTCATTTTTGTCATTTTTGTCATTTTTGTCATTTTTGTCATTTTTGTCATTTTTGTCATTTTTGTCATTTTTGTCATTTTTGTCATTTTTGTCATTTTTGTCATTTTTGTCATTTTTGTCATTTTTGTCATTTTTGTCATTTTTGTCATTTTTGTCATTTTTGTCATTTTTGTCATTTTTGTCATTTTTGTCATTTTTGTCATTTTTGTCATTTTTGTCATTTTTGTCATTTTTGTCATTTTTGTCATTTTTGTCATTTTTGTCATTTTTGTCATTTTTGTCATTTTTGTCATTTTTGTCATTTTTGTCATTTTTGTCATTTTTGTCATTTTTGTCATTTTTGTCATTTTTGTCATTTTTGTCATTTTTGTCATTTTTGTCATTTTTGTCATTTTTGTCATTTTTGTCATTTTTGTCATTTTTGTCATTTTTGTCATTTTTGTCATTTTTGTCATTTTTGTCATTTTTGTCATTTTTGTCATTTTTGTCATTTTTGTCATTTTTGTCATTTTTGTCATTTTTGTCATTTTTGTCATTTTTGTCATTTTTGTCATTTTTGTCATTTTTGTCATTTTTGTCATTTTTGTCATTTTTGTCATTTTTGTCATTTTTGTCATTTTTGTCATTTTTGTCATTTTTGTCATTTTTGTCATTTTTGTCATTTTTGTCATTTTTGTCATTTTTGTCATTTTTGTCATTTTTGTCATTTTTGTCATTTTTGTCATTTTTGTCATTTTTGTCATTTTTGTCATTTTTGTCATTTTTGTCATTTTTGTCATTTTTGTCATTTTTGTCATTTTTGTCATTTTTGTCATTTTTGTCATTTTTGTCATTTTTGTCATTTTTGTCATTTTTGTCATTTTTGTCATTTTTGTCATTTTTGTCATTTTTGTCATTTTTGTCATTTTTGTCATTTTTGTCATTTTTGTCATTTTTGTCATTTTTGTCATTTTTGTCATTTTTGTCATTTTTGTCATTTTTGTCATTTTTGTCATTTTTGTCATTTTTGTCATTTTTGTCATTTTTGTCATTTTTGTCATTTTTGTCATTTTTGTCATTTTTGTCATTTTTGTCATTTTTGTCATTTTTGTCATTTTTGTCATTTTTGTCATTTTTGTCATTTTTGTCATTTTTGTCATTTTTGTCATTTTTGTCATTTTTGTCATTTTTGTCATTTTTGTCATTTTTGTCATTTTTGTCATTTTTGTCATTTTTGTCATTTTTGTCATTTTTGTCATTTTTGTCATTTTTGTCATTTTTGTCATTTTTGTCATTTTTGTCATTTTTGTCATTTTTGTCATTTTTGTCATTTTTGTCATTTTTGTCATTTTTGTCATTTTTGTCATTTTTGTCATTTTTGTCATTTTTGTCATTTTTGTCATTTTTGTCATTTTTGTCATTTTTGTCATTTTTGTCATTTTTGTCATTTTTGTCATTTTTGTCATTTTTGTCATTTTTGTCATTTTTGTCATTTTTGTCATTTTTGTCATTTTTGTCATTTTTGTCATTTTTGTCATTTTTGTCATTTTTGTCATTTTTGTCATTTTTGTCATTTTTGTCATTTTTGTCATTTTTGTCATTTTTGTCATTTTTGTCATTTTTGTCATTTTTGTCATTTTTGTCATTTTTGTCATTTTTGTCATTTTTGTCATTTTTGTCATTTTTGTCATTTTTGTCATTTTTGTCATTTTTGTCATTTTTGTCATTTTTGTCATTTTTGTCATTTTTGTCATTTTTGTCATTTTTGTCATTTTTGTCATTTTTGTCATTTTTGTCATTTTTGTCATTTTTGTCATTTTTGTCATTTTTGTCATTTTTGTCATTTTTGTCATTTTTGTCATTTTTGTCATTTTTGTCATTTTTGTCATTTTTGTCATTTTTGTCATTTTTGTCATTTTTGTCATTTTTGTCATTTTTGTCATTTTTGTCATTTTTGTCATTTTTGTCATTTTTGTCATTTTTGTCATTTTTGTCATTTTTGTCATTTTTGTCATTTTTGTCATTTTTGTCATTTTTGTCATTTTTGTCATTTTTGTCATTTTTGTCATTTTTGTCATTTTTGTCATTTTTGTCATTTTTGTCATTTTTGTCATTTTTGTCATTTTTGTCATTTTTGTCATTTTTGTCATTTTTGTCATTTTTGTCATTTTTGTCATTTTTGTCATTTTTGTCATTTTTGTCATTTTTGTCATTTTTGTCATTTTTGTCATTTTTGTCATTTTTGTCATTTTTGTCATTTTTGTCATTTTTGTCATTTTTGTCATTTTTGTCATTTTTGTCATTTTTGTCATTTTTGTCATTTTTGTCATTTTTGTCATTTTTGTCATTTTTGTCATTTTTGTCATTTTTGTCATTTTTGTCATTTTTGTCATTTTTGTCATTTTTGTCATTTTTGTCATTTTTGTCATTTTTGTCATTTTTGTCATTTTTGTCATTTTTGTCATTTTTGTCATTTTTGTCATTTTTGTCATTTTTGTCATTTTTGTCATTTTTGTCATTTTTGTCATTTTTGTCATTTTTGTCATTTTTGTCATTTTTGTCATTTTTGTCATTTTTGTCATTTTTGTCATTTTTGTCATTTTTGTCATTTTTGTCATTTTTGTCATTTTTGTCATTTTTGTCATTTTTGTCATTTTTGTCATTTTTGTCATTTTTGTCATTTTTGTCATTTTTGTCATTTTTGTCATTTTTGTCATTTTTGTCATTTTTGTCATTTTTGTCATTTTTGTCATTTTTGTCATTTTTGTCATTTTTGTCATTTTTGTCATTTTTGTCATTTTTGTCATTTTTGTCATTTTTGTCATTTTTGTCATTTTTGTCATTTTTGTCATTTTTGTCATTTTTGTCATTTTTGTCATTTTTGTCATTTTTGTCATTTTTGTCATTTTTGTCATTTTTGTCATTTTTGTCATTTTTGTCATTTTTGTCATTTTTGTCATTTTTGTCATTTTTGTCATTTTTGTCATTTTTGTCATTTTTGTCATTTTTGTCATTTTTGTCATTTTTGTCATTTTTGTCATTTTTGTCATTTTTGTCATTTTTGTCATTTTTGTCATTTTTGTCATTTTTGTCATTTTTGTCATTTTTGTCATTTTTGTCATTTTTGTCATTTTTGTCATTTTTGTCATTTTTGTCATTTTTGTCATTTTTGTCATTTTTGTCATTTTTGTCATTTTTGTCATTTTTGTCATTTTTGTCATTTTTGTCATTTTTGTCATTTTTGTCATTTTTGTCATTTTTGTCATTTTTGTCATTTTTGTCATTTTTGTCATTTTTGTCATTTTTGTCATTTTTGTCATTTTTGTCATTTTTGTCATTTTTGTCATTTTTGTCATTTTTGTCATTTTTGTCATTTTTGTCATTTTTGTCATTTTTGTCATTTTTGTCATTTTTGTCATTTTTGTCATTTTTGTCATTTTTGTCATTTTTGTCATTTTTGTCATTTTTGTCCATTGTTTTGAAGATTTAAAAAAATTTAAAAATTTTTTGAACTCCTGGAGAAAAAGTAGGAACAATATTACTGAAACTGAATCGTGTTCATTTAATGTTGAGAGTCTAGCACTTAACATATTCTGGCAGCAGAAAATGATCCAACAAAACTTCCTCCTAAAAACATGCACAATTTGAGCTGCTGCTGCTGCAGGCTAACATCGGGAAAAGGGATTTAATATTGTTAAACAACGGTATTTATGTTGAACATGGCATCAAGATTGAGTAATAAATTTAAACCTGTATGCTGTAGAAGTAGGTAATGCTGCAGCTCGTCACAGGGCCTTCACTCTCAGATGCGTCCCTCAAAACATCACAAAAAATAAATTGCATTTTTGGGAGCCCTCACTGCATAAGGAATTTTGATTCCGGGGCCCTTGTCATTTTTGTCATTTTTGTCATTTTTGTCATTTTTGTCATTTTTGTCATTTTTGTCATTTTTGTCATTTTTGTCATTTTTGTCATTTTTGTCATTTTTGTCATTTTTGTCATTTTTGTCATTTTTGTCATTTTTGTCATTTTTGTCATTTTTGTCATTTTTGTCATTTTTGTCATTTTTGTCATTTTTGTCATTTTTGTCATTTTTGTCATTTTTGTCATTTTTGTCATTTTTGTCATTTTTGTCATTTTTGTCATTTTTGTCATTTTTGTCATTTTTGTCATTTTTGTCATTTTTGTCATTTTTGTCATTTTTGTCATTTTTGTCATTTTTGTCATTTTTGTCATTTTTGTCATTTTTGTCATTTTTGTCATTTTTGTCATTTTTGTCATTTTTGTCATTTTTGTCATTTTTGTCATTTTTGTCATTTTTGTCATTTTTGTCATTTTTGTCATTTTTGTCATTTTTGTCATTTTTGTCATTTTTGTCATTTTTGTCATTTTTGTCATTTTTGTCATTTTTGTCATTTTTGTCATTTTTGTCATTTTTGTCATTTTTGTCATTTTTGTCATTTTTGTCATTTTTGTCATTTTTGTCATTTTTGTCATTTTTGTCATTTTTGTCATTTTTGTCATTTTTGTCATTTTTGTCATTTTTGTCATTTTTGTCATTTTTGTCATTTTTGTCATTTTTGTCATTTTTGTCATTTTTGTCATTTTTGTCATTTTTGTCATTTTTGTCATTTTTGTCATTTTTGTCATTTTTGTCATTTTTGTCATTTTTGTCATTTTTGTCATTTTTGTCATTTTTGTCATTTTTGTCATTTTTGTCATTTTTGTCATTTTTGTCATTTTTGTCATTTTTGTCATTTTTGTCATTTTTGTCATTTTTGTCATTTTTGTCATTTTTGTCATTTTTGTCATTTTTGTCATTTTTGTCATTTTTGTCATTTTTGTCATTTTTGTCATTTTTGTCATTTTTGTCATTTTTGTCATTTTTGTCATTTTTGTCATTTTTGTCATTTTTGTCATTTTTGTCATTTTTGTCATTTTTGTCATTTTTGTCATTTTTGTCATTTTTGTCATTTTTGTCATTTTTGTCATTTTTGTCATTTTTGTCATTTTTGTCATTTTTGTCATTTTTGTCATTTTTGTCATTTTTGTCATTTTTGTCATTTTTGTCATTTTTGTTATTTTTGTCATTTTTGTCATTTTTGTCATTTTTGTCATTTTTGTCATTTTTGTCATTTTTGTCATTTTTGTCATTTTTGTCATTTTTGTCATTTTTGTCATTTTTGTCATTTTTGTCATTTTTGTCATTTTTGTCATTTTTGTCATTTTTGTCATTTTTTGTCATTTTTGTCATTTTTGTCATTTTTGTCATTTTTGTCATTTTTGTCATTTTTGTCATTTTTGTCATTTTTGTCATTTTTGTCATTTTTGTCATTTTTGTCATTTTTGTCATTTTTGTCATTTTTGTCATTTTTGTCATTTTTGTCATTTTTGTCATTTTTGTCATTTTTGTCATTTTTGTCATTTTTGTCATTTTTGTCATTTTTGTCATTTTTGTCATTTTTGTCATTTTTGTCATTTTTGTCATTTTTGTCATTTTTGTCATTTTTGTCATTTTTGTCATTTTTGTCATTTTTGTCATTTTTGTCATTTTTGTCATTTTTGTCATTTTTGTCATTTTTGTCATTTTTGTCATTTTTGTCATTTTTGTCATTTTTGTCATTTTTGTCATTTTTGTCATTTTTGTCATTTTTGTCATTTTTGTCATTTTTGTCATTTTTGTCATTTTTGTCATTTTTGTCATTTTTGTCATTTTTGTCATTTTTGTCATTTTTGTCCATTGTTTTGAAGATTTAAAAAAATTTAAAAATTTTTTGAACTCCTGGAGAAAAAGTAGGAACAATATTACTGAAACTGAATCGTGTTCATTTAATGTTGAGAGTCTAGCACTTAACATATTCTGGCAGCAGAAAATGATCCAACAAAACTTCCTCCTAAAAACATGCACAATTTGAGCTGCTGCTGCTGCAGGCTAACATCGGGAAAAGGGATTTAATATTGTTAAACAACGGTATTTATGTTGAACATGGCATCAAGATTGAGTAATAAATTTAAACCTGTATGCTGTAGAAGTAGGTAATGCTGCAGCTCGTCACAGGGCCTTCACTCTCAGATGCGTCCCTCAAAACATCACAAAAAATAAATTGCATTTTTGGGAGCCCTCACTGCATAAGGAATTTTGATTCCGGGGCCCTTGTCATTTTTGTCATTTTTGTCATTTTTGTCATTTTTGTCATTTTTGTCATTTTTGTCATTTTTGTCATTTTTGTCATTTTTGTCATTTTTGTCATTTTTGTCATTTTTGTCATTTTTGTCATTTTTGTCATTTTTGTCATTTTTGTCATTTTTGTCATTTTTGTCATTTTTGTCATTTTTGTCATTTTTGTCATTTTTGTCATTTTTGTCATTTTTGTCATTTTTGTCATTTTTGTCATTTTTGTCATTTTTGTCATTTTTGTCATTTTTGTCATTTTTGTCATTTTTGTCATTTTTGTCATTTTTGTCATTTTTGTCATTTTTGTCATTTTTGTCATTTTTGTCATTTTTGTCATTTTTGTCATTTTTGTCATTTTTGTCATTTTTGTCATTTTTGTCATTTTTGTCATTTTTGTCATTTTTGTCATTTTTGTCATTTTTGTCATTTTTGTCATTTTTGTCATTTTTGTCATTTTTGTCATTTTTGTCATTTTTGTCATTTTTGTCATTTTTGTCATTTTTGTCATTTTTGTCATTTTTGTCATTTTTGTCATTTTTGTCATTTTTGTCATTTTTGTCATTTTTGTCATTTTTGTCATTTTTGTCATTTTTGTCATTTTTGTCATTTTTGTCATTTTTGTCATTTTTGTCATTTTTGTCATTTTTGTCATTTTTGTCATTTTTGTCATTTTTGTCATTTTTGTCATTTTTGTCATTTTTGTCATTTTTGTCATTTTTGTCATTTTTGTCATTTTTGTCATTTTTGTCATTTTTGTCATTTTTGTCATTTTTGTCATTTTTGTCATTTTTGTCATTTTTGTCATTTTTGTCATTTTTGTCATTTTTGTCATTTTTGTCATTTTTGTCATTTTTGTCATTTTTGTCATTTTTGTCATTTTTGTCATTTTTGTCATTTTTGTCATTTTTGTCATTTTTGTCATTTTTGTCATTTTTGTCATTTTTGTCATTTTTGTCATTTTTGTCATTTTTGTCATTTTTGTCATTTTTGTCATTTTTGTCATTTTTGTCATTTTTGTCATTTTTGTCATTTTTGTCATTTTTGTCATTTTTGTCATTTTTGTCCATTGTTTTGAAGATTTAAAAAAATTTAAAAATTTTTTGAACTCCTGGAGAAAAAGTAGGAACAATATTACTGAAACTGAATCGGTGTTCATTTAATGTTGAGAGTCTAGCACTTAACATATTCTGGCAGCAGAAAATGATCCAACAAAACTTCCTCCTAAGAAACATGCACAATTTGAGCTGCTGCTGCTGCAGGCTAACATCGGGAAAAGGGATTTAATATTGTTAAACAACGGTATTTATGTTGAACATGGCATCAAGATTGAGTAATAAATTTAAACCTGTATGCTGTAGAAGTAGGTAATGCTGCAGCTCGTCACAGGGCCT